>NC_133211.1:4194849-4237349 GCF_958299795.1 Porites lutea
AAGAAAGTCATCTACTAGCTAGACTGTACTAGTCCAGCACTGGTCTAAACTGTGTCCTGTTAACTGCATACTCTTTCCAATCTTCACTTAAAGTCAAGTGCTGGGTTTCTGTAGCTATTGCTAAAGACTGAAAACCCCTCTTTTTTCATTCTCAGTATTAAAATACAAGAAATGTAACCAAACAACAAAACCAAAAACAACTCACTAGAAATGAAGGCAACATGATACCATTTGATTTCTTCTCTTTGGTTGGCTCTCTCCCTGTGTGGAGTGTCTGTAAATTTTGAAATTCCTGTCAGGAAGACTTATATATCTTTGGACAAGCTTACATCTGTTGGATAAAAAATGTTTTGAGCTCCATCTGATTCTAGGTGAAGCCCAGCTCCCCAAACATCAAAATATATAGCACACCCTAACACATTCATGCTACAAGGCTTTTTAGCACTGACATTAATAACTGCTCATTATGCTTAGCCTCAGAAAAGTAAGAGCAATGGTTTATGTGTTTACATTATGATCTCTGGGTTTGAAAATGTATACTTTTACTGAAAACAACTTTTTATAAACTCTGGAAAGGTATATTTTCATTAGGACATTACAAGAGCGTTTTATGGTAGCTGCGCATGAAAAAGCGACACTAGCCTGAAAATCAAGCTTTTCTAGTAGAAATTAGGGGAGTGAGCATTTTCATTTTCTCTCCCCTTATTCAGGCCCTAGGAAGATCATATTTGGGTTGTAAAATCGTCAACGTGTTTCTACAAGCTCACTACTTACTGGAAAACACAATAATATCAACAATAAATGATACTCCATTTACAATGATCACAAAATCTGCAAAAGAAATCATTAAGGGAAGTACATGAATTTTGTAGTCATTGTTATAAGATGCTATATAGGCTTTAATAGTGCTGGTAGTCTGTGCATAGAGATGTATTAAATCAGCTAGGGGATGTACCCCTGACCTAAGGCTGACCAACTTTAACAGCAGCAAAAAATCCAACAAAAATGACAATTAAATGTCACAGAACGAGTGAGGATCCTTTACCTTTAAGCCCTATGAATTATCATCATCAAATTTCTTCTTGTCATATGAATGCTTTACAAAACACATTGGTGATGGGAGGACATGATCACAAAAGATCTAGATACATCTAACAATTGATACTTCAACAAATTCTCCCCACTACTTCTGTAGGAAACTTAATTATAGGGACAACAAGTGAGACTCTGAATTTTGATATTGGGGTTGTTAACAGAATTTCTGCAGAAATTCAGCTTATACATGCTGTAGTTAAGAGAACTTACAAATGAAGTATTCAAATGGTTTACTTTGGATCATCCATTGGATACCTGTTAAAAAATGGCCATCGCTAAATCACTTTAAAGGGCCTTTTCTTTTCTAAACAGAGAGTTAACATGCAGAGCTGTCAAAAAGTTTTTAAGTAGCAGGCTGATAATGAATAGTACGCGGCTTTGGAAACAAGCTCTTGAGGGCCGAGGCATCTAGGGACATTTTGAAAATTAGTCTCAGAAATGGTGTTTCCAGGCATTTTCAAGAGATGTTTTCAACCACAGACACAATGTTGTTTCGTCAGAATACACGCAACACTCTGGGAACAATGCTGTCGAAATGTCCCAGGCATCCAAGACATCGCACAGTTCAAACATTTCACAGGTCTAAACCTGTTTAAATATGCGTTCAATGGCATTCAAAACTGGGAAACGGATGCTTTACAGTTTTATTTGATGGTGCTTATTTTTTGTTAGCAGTTATGGTAGAAGAAGATGAAAGTAGCCTGCTAAGGATCGCTAACTTGCCGGCAGTTTTGGCCAGCTACTGGCCCTTATTGACAGCCCTGAACATGAAGAACTTGTCAAGGACTGCAGCGAGGGTGTGACCAGGGAAGTGAGGCTGAAATGGTCAGAAAAAAACCCAACCTTTTACCTGGTTTACTTTTAATCATCAAATTCCATGTAGTTAGTCCCGCTTGCGTAAGCAGCAAGACTCATAATCTGCAAGCCGTTTTTCTTTGTATTTAGGACATAAAAAGGGGTCATGCTCCCAGGCGTTCCTAGCGGACACTGTGGAAACTGGGAATAAGGAACTGACCAAAGCCACGCATGTTTTGTGAAGAAAGCTTAGGAAAGATTAAATTTACAGCTTTTCCAGAACAGCTTGGTCTATGAATTATGTCGCTTGAAAGTGTTGATTACTTTGGAACATGTGAACACTTCAGTGGTTGATAAAAAAAAAAGAAGAAGAATCTTAATTAGCAAAACTTTGATTGCAAACTTTCATTGTATGCAAATGAGTCTTGTGATGAGCGTGTGGTTTATTTTTGGCAATGATGGAAATGACACACAATGTGCTCATCACATTTTTATCTCTGGCAATGATGTAATTTCTCTTCAATCAAGGCCCTTGAATTTTCGTGTAATTATACATGCGTATAGCCTGCGACCACAGACGCTTTTTCGGTGGTCACTAACATGTGTACTAAATCAATTCAGAAACAAATCATCGAATACGATATAAAAAGTAAATATATATCCTGAAGAATAATCGACCGTTGACCTTTAGTGAGTAAATCCTGTTTTGTGTAGAATTAATCACCTCCTCATTTCTTATCTAGTCTCCAAGCAAGTGAGACTAAATACCGATTTTATGAGTGTTCTTGTTTTCCATAGTTTCCCATAGTTTATATTTTTATCACATTTATGATGAAATAGAAGGCTAAGCCAGGGTGATTTTTGCTTTTTGCTTGCAATCTCTTAAAAAAAACAACTCAGTAGAGAATAGAAATTGTGGGAGCTGTAATAACCACTGAATGGACCCAGTTAATGTTTGAACAAAAATTCACCAAATTAGAGTTGACACTTATTTCAATTCACAGGTGTACCAAGCAACATCCACATGTGAAGTACAGTAACCATAGTACAGAAGCACTAGGTAGCACCAACCTTTGATAGTACGGTACAGATACTTCCATCGTTTAAGGCAACAAAACCATTGGTTGGAGTCATTTGTGATCTGAAAAGAAAAGAAACTAATCTTACTGTTGTTCCTCT
This sequence comes from Porites lutea, assembly GCF_958299795.1. Classification (NCBI taxonomy): domain Eukaryota; kingdom Metazoa; phylum Cnidaria; class Anthozoa; order Scleractinia; family Poritidae; genus Porites; species Porites lutea. Next base: position 4,197,919 of record NC_133211.1, read on the forward strand.
GCTCTGGCAAAGACTTACTAGAAACAACTATTTCTAAGACTCATAGCAAAAAATGTTTAAAACAAATTATAGAATGTCTTCACTGAAGCCCATTGCAATCAAACAAAGAAAACCCTTTCTGAATAAGGATGACAGACTGGACCTCCTGGTCATTTACAGTCCCCTTTGGGAATATGTACCAAATTTTTCCGTTACATAACCAAAACTCATTTTACCTTTGCTAATGAAGTTTGAGTGATTCCAACAAAATATTCAAGTCATTTTAAAACCTTTTTGCTCTGAGTTTTGGAAACATATGTTTCTAGAATAACTAAATAAATTTTGGGATTTCACACACCTCAGACCCAATACATAATATCTGAATTCCATGCTCCATCTTAACCCATTTGCCCCCTGGGCAAGTAAGTGCCAGATTGTCTGTGACACTGATGACATCACTAGTAGTACAAGGCACAAAAAAGTTGGATCTTCGCAAGGTGTTTTGGGCAGTTGGGGGGGGGGGGGGAATAGGGTAATTTTGAACAGCTGAATCACTCTATTGATCCCAACAACATACAACCACCTATAGACAAAACACAAGAAAAATATCCAAAACTTTGCTTCCAATCTACCCACCAAGCTAAGTGATTTTGCTTCTGTCTTGTTCAGACATACTATAGCCGTTTTTTTCTTTTTTTTTGGCGGGGGGAGGGGGGGAGGGTCTCAGGGGCATGTACATTAAAAAAAAAAACATTTCATGACACCCTTAAACAAGAGCTCTGTACAGTCCAATTAAATAATATTATTATAAGTACATAATGAAAAAATATATTCATAATAAATTGAATTGTGAACCCTAGCTTTCCCTCATAGACTGAATGAAATAGGAAACATTTGAGTCTGTAGACAAAATTTCCACACGGTACCATTTATTTCTAAGTCAGCATTTTGCAAAAAGGCAATTTTTTACTTTGGCATCTTCTGGGAACGGAAGGATTATAACAAGGCATACATACTCTTTGCCACTTCATCTCACTGTTTTCAAAGACATGATAAAACTCCTCCAAACTAGCAACAAAAGCGAGAAGACAAGAAAGAGATGTTTAAGACTGATAGAGGGCTGCAGGGATTTAATTGGATAAACTAGAATAGTATAATAATATTAGGTATTAGGAAGCCAAAAATTACTTGTTTGTACCTTAATTGTTTTGTTTGGCTTGTGTTCAGTGACTTGAATACAAGATATTTCTCCACAAGTGCTGTGTAAGAAATAAATATGTACAATAATTTATTAATCTATGTTCCTTTTTTCAGAGGGAAAGAGCATATTAATGGCAAAAAGAAAAGAACCCCTCATCCATCTGATCACAGGTTACTGTTACAGGTAAAAAATTAAATTCAGGTTAAATTTCTTTTAAACTACCGGTAGATGGATTCTCAATTTCTGCTGTCTCCTGTACCCCTGATCATTCATGACTTAGGGGAATTGGGAATCAACCAAGGTTAAAAAATTTTAACCTGAATTTAATTTTGACCTGTTACATTACCACCCATCAGTGTGGCTTCAGGTTTGAATCCTGGGAAAAACTTTACGTGAGTTCAGTTTTTGTTACTTCAACCTTCATATTTCTTGCACCAAAAGGTTTTTCTCTACGTATTCACATTCTACCATAATATTCTCATAAACCAACATTTCGAATTCAATTCAGAATAGTACATAAAGAATGGGGCATGGCAGCGTAAAATGCAGACTGTGGACTGACTGCAGACTATTGTTTTTAAGGTGATTCCCTAGTTTTGCACTGCGCATCTCTTACTGCGCATAGCAAGATGGCCGCCGTAAAAAACAGCATATGAAGTAATTATTAAAATGAAGTTGACTGAAGAGAAACGCTATTGGAATTTTTGCTTGCTGTTTTTTCTTGCCAAGGTGAGACTCAATGTGTTGGGAATGTGCATAACGTAAGCAGTACGTGTGTTGCTGAGTTCCACCACCTCTCGGAGAACCTCGATAGTGGATGTTTAACTTGTGCTTACTCACTTTGATTTTCATTTAAACACTTTCTTTATCACATTGTGTCCTAAATGTGATATCTCGATGTAAATTCTGTAAAAACGGTTTTTTTAATACTTTCTTCCCCCTTTCACATACATTCTATTGTGAAACTCGCCCCAGTCCTCTCTCAAAAATTGGAGAAAATGCGTTTGGTGTGCACTTTCTGCAGCTCTACTGCAAAAACAAGTACGGTGACCCACATTTTTTATTTCATGATTTTAAGAATGAGAGTGCTTCCTTTCGATGAGAAAAAAATTGGCACAAATCTATGTTCAGTTTTTTTGCAATTTTACTAAATTGTATGGATTGAGCCATCACGGGTCGAAAAGCGCGCATCCAATTTAATTCTACTTTGGAACGTAAAGTAAAAACAAGGGCATTAAAATGCATTTTTCTGGTACATAAGTGGATAAACAATACATTAAAGTCAAATTCTGTGTGATGCCACATGCATCATTGAAAAAATCTTTCCTTTTTGTCTAGTTTTGGGCTGCCCGCGGTTTTTTTAAAAGGGTCCTAAATAGCTGTATTTGTCAGCATTGTGACGTCAAAACGAGCACGGTGACCCCCACTTTTTATTACTTTTTTATCATCTTCTTGACTTGTTACATCAGTGTACCAAGTTTTAGCTACAATCTATGTTAGGTTCCTTTACTATGGAATCACCTTAAGGTTAGAAAACAGTGAGACTATGGTTATCATGTTCTCATTGGCATGGTCAAGTCAGCAGCCTGCATTTTACACTGAACGCATAAAGAACGGCTTTGTGCCAGATGTGATACCACTTAATCGACAATATTGAAACAATACCTAACTTTGCCTTGCTTTCATGTGTGTGTTTTTTCCCAGCTCACTTGCATTACAAAAATACAGTGATAAACTGTGTTCATGTGACCAACCAAGGGCCATGAAAAACTGCAAAAAAACTGACTGGTTGTGCTTTTGCTTGGGCAGTGATACAGTAAGAAGCTAGAAGCTGGTCACCACTAGGGCATAAGGTAGGATATGTAAGAAACCTAATGTAACGTAATGTAACCGAGCTCGATAATTAGCTCACAAAGCATTTTCTTTTCGGTATCATTTTTTTGCGGTTCCGTTTATCGTTTTCCCACGGTACGCGTTTCTTTAGTTCTGCTTTGTGGTTAGCCGTGTTTTATCTAGCTCTGTGATTTCTCCGCCTTTACACCCATAAACAGGAAAGTAATTAATTGATTTTAGCTCGCTTTAATTTGCCGCCATTGCTGTAGTTAACCGCGAAACTCTCCATTTGTTTGCTCCTATTGTATTAACAGAACACGTATGTATTCTGCGGTAAAGCGATAATAGTGTTTTACAAACAGGCGTATTGCCAAAAGGAAGATTTCACTGTTTTGTGGTTTACCTAGCTATAGTTGTCCAATTGTATTGCTAATAACAGGATGCGAGCTGTTTGTGTTCCGCGCGATATAAATACGCCTACACGTAGCGTTTCTACGCATTAGTGCAGTTCCAGTTGCCGCGTTCACTAGTCAAGCCGTAGGACATAGTTTTGTAGAGTTCTCCCCTCGCTGGAGTGGCGCTATTGCCCTTTTCATCGCCCTTTTCGTTCCCTTTTTGTTGCTTTATTCGGTTTTTCTAGTATTTGTTGTTATTGTATTTCTTTTCCACTAATTGGCCATTAAATTCTTGTTTGTTTTGTATGCATTTTGTCTTTCATTGGTTGTCATTCGCTACCTCCCTTACTCGCGCGGCTCGGTCACATTTTGGTACCAGGAGTGGGGTAGCGAATATTATTTGGCTTCCAAAATCTATAAAGCACTAGGAGTAGAAAAGGGCAATAGAGGTCACATCCCATATGGAGGGTGAGGTGGAGGAACTCAAACAGAAGCTCCAAAAATTAGAGCAGGAACACAACCAGGCATATCAACTCCTGAAAACCCTCCAAGCTAAGGAATCCCCAGGAGCTCCAGCCCCATCCCAACCCCAGGAAAAGCAGTTAGTGGTGATCCCCAATGAACAAAAATTGAGGAAGTTTAGTGGAAGACATGGTGAAAATGAACTGTCCATAGAGGATTTTATTGATAATGCAAAAAGCGCAATCACCTCCAGAGGACTCCCCCTCCCAGAGCAGGCGAATTTTGTACTCTCATACCTAGAGGGCCCTGCTAAAGAAGAAATGAAGCTCTATCCTAAAAGCGACCTTACAAATTCAGATAAGATCTTCGACCTCCTTCAAGAGTCTTTTGGCGAGAAGCGTTCTGTTCCCCAGCTCTTAAAAGCCTTCTACGACCGCCGACAGAGGGAAGGCGAAACCCTCCGTGCATTCTCCCATGCCCTGAGAGAACTGCAAGCCAAGATAGAAAAGAAAAGTGTGACCAAATCAAGTGGCCAAGACCCAGCCCTTCGAGACCACTTCGCCGAAAATGTTAGAGATCCCCTCCTTCGGAAGGAACTCAAGAAGTTTATCAGAACACACCCAGAAATTTCCTTTCTAGACACCAGAGAGGAAGCTATTCGATGGGCCGAAGAAGACGAGAAGTCCTGTGGACCGCGCCCCAGGGTGGCTTCGTCGCATGAGACCAGTACCTCCGCTAAGCCCTCTTCCCTCGAATCAGCCATGAATGAGATGATTAAAACCCTGCAAGGCCAGCAAAAGGCTATCGAAGACCTAGCAGCCAATCTCAAGAAGCTGAATACAGTGCCCACCCACAGAGGACAGAATATACAGCCTCAGCCCCAGTTCCAGCCCCAGTTTCAGCACCGTCAGCCTCGACCTGATGCAGGTGGCGACAGGTGTTATCAGTGTGGAGCACCAGGACACTTTGCCCGTAATTGCACAGCAAGAAGTAGACCCCCGCCCCTTCGCAACCTCACCCCCAGGCCTCCACCTAACCTGTCAAACTAGCCCCCCCTGCTGCTGAGAGTCAGGCGGCAGGAGGGAACAGTCCTGGCTCACCTTGTCCCCCGCAGTTACCTGGAATTGTCTATGAGAGAGCAGTTGGAAGTTGTCCAGTCACTACTGTGAAGCTGGGGGGAGTACATGTACGCTGTCTTCTTGACTCTGGATCACTAGTCTCCACCGTCACTGAGAGTTTCTTTAATAAGCACTTCCGCCCTAGAAGAAGCAAATTACTTGACACAAACCAATGGCTTACCCTTACAGCTGCTAATGGCCTGGAAATACCATACATTGGTTACCTGGAACTAGACTTTGAAGCACAAGGTGTAACCATCCCTCAGAGAGGTATTCTCGTGGTACGAGACCCCCCGGATCCCCAGTCAAGAGCCCGTAAAGAAGCTGTGCCAGGTCTGATTGGAATGAACATTATACAAAGAATGAATCAAGAGATTAAAGAACCCAAACTCCTAGAAGACTCTGCTTGGTCTAATACACTCCAAGTTGCAGGGAAAGCTATGACGTCAGTTAGAGGATTTGCGAAGATTGCAGGCAAAAGTGATGTTAGGATCCCAGCGGGAATGGTCACAACTGTAGATGCCACTGGTTATCGAGGATCGCAGCCTGGTGAAGATGCAATTGTCCTTATCGAGCCCCTAAGAGATTTGTCATGCCATGGACTGGTAGTCATGAGCACCCTCTCATCAGTCAGTCGTGGACGTGTCAAAGTACAAGTTGCTAACATAGCACAAGAAGACGTTTGGCTTCGCCCCCGTGAGAGAATTGGTATAATGCATGCAGTAGCAGGTGTCCAGGATGACAACCAGGCAGTTACCTTCACACAAGTCTCTGCCAGTGAAGTAGTCATACAACCCAAGCCCGAAGAAGCCCCCAAGAAAGAAGATTCCCCAAAGTCTACACCCATTCCCCCTGAAGACATGCATTGCACCCCTGAGCAGCAAGAAAAACTTGATGAGCTCCTGGCCAAGTACAAGGACATGTTTGTTACTGATGATGATGAACTAGGCTACACTGAAACAGTAAAGCACAAGATATTCACCACAGATGACATCCCTGTAAATCAGCCTTTCCGAAGAATACCCCCTGGTCAGTACCAAGAAGCAAAAGAACACATTCAGAAACTCCTAAGTCAAGGCATCATCCGAGAGAGCCACAGCCCCTATTCCTCCCCAATAGTACTTGTACGGAAGAAGAATGGTAGCCTCCGCATGTGTGTGGATTACAGAAAGTTAAATGCAAAAACGGTTAAGGATGCTTATCCCTTACCTCGGATAGAAGAATCCTTTGACGCACTGCAGGGAGCAAGCTGGTTTTCTACCCTGGATTTGGCAAGTGGTTTCAACCAGATAGGAGTAACTGAAGAAGACAAAGCGAAGACTGCATTCATAACCCCCTTTGGTCTGTTTGAGTACAACAGGATGCCTTTTGGACTCTGTAACGCGCCTGCGTGTTTTGCTCGGCTTATGCAAGCTTGCCTAAATGAGCAGATCTTCCAGATTTTGCTTGTTTACTTGGATGACATCCTGATCTTCTCAAAAACCTTTGAAGAGCACCTTGAGAGACTAGAAATGGTCCTTAAATGCCTGAGAGAACATGGTTTGAAACTCAAGTTGGAAAAGTGTACCTTCCTGTGTAGAAGAGTAACTTACCTGGGACACGAAGTATCTGGTGCTGGTATTACCCCAGACCCCCAGAAGATAGCAGTTGTACAAGAGTGGCCAGTTCCCCAAACTGTTAAGGAACTCAGAACCTTCTTAGGCTTTGCAAGTTACTATCGAAGATCCATCGAAAGCTTTGCCAAGATAGCAGGACCCCTTCACCAGCTAGTGAACAATTCACTTCATGAACTCAAAGTTAACAAGAGACTTTTGTGCTCCTTTAAAGAGAAATGGAACCAAGAGTGCCAAGAAGCATTTGACATCCTGCGTGAGAAGCTCACAACAGCACCAGTACTTGGTTATGCAGATTACACCAAGCCTTTTATTGTAGAGACAGATGCTAGCCATGATGGACTAGGAGCTGTGCTATCCCAGGAACAAGATGGTAGACGCAGAGTTATTGCTTATGCAAGTCGTCGGCTCAGACCCCCAGAGAAAAACATGCAGAATTATAGTTCCCGTAAACTAGAGTTACTAGCGCTGAAGTGGGCTGTCACAGAGAAGTTCAGAAGTTACCTGTTAGGAACAAAATTTGTGGTGTACACAGACAACAATCCCCTAAGTCACCTTCAGTCAGCCAAGTTAGGAGCAGTGGAACAGAGATGGGCAGCTGAATTAGCCTTGTTTAACTTTAAGATGAAGTACCGCCCTGGTAGAGCCAATGGAAATGCAGATGCACTTTCAAGAGTAGCACGTGGAAATCATGAAAAGGAAATCCCGCATGCTGACGATTTAGCTGAGATTCAGTTGGAAAACATTAGCGTCACGCAATCCACCCAAGTTCCAGTCGAACTAAGAGAGTTGGTGACGACCTACACCTCCCAAGAACAACTGAGCACAAGTGCCCCAGAGACAACATTCACCAGCTTACCCTCTCACAGCCCAGCTGAGTTACGAGACATGCAGATAGCAGACCCCGTCATCAGTCGCCTCCACTACTACAGGCAAAACAACCGCAAACCCACCCCCCAAGAAAGAAGAGGAGAAACACGAGATGCTGTTACATTACTCAACCAATGGGACAAGGTTGAAGAGGAAAATGGGATACTGTATCGAGTCATTCAAGATCCCCATTGCGGCCAACGAAAGCAGTTGATCCTTCCCCAGAAACTTAAAGAGAAAGTACTCACCAGCCTACATGATGGTATGGGCCACCAGGGGACAGAGCGAACATTACATCTGATTAGAGACCGTTGCTACTGGCCGGGAATACATAGTGATGTAGAAGCATGGATAAAGAAATGTGAAAGATGTACCTTGTCTAAAGAACCATTACCACGTGTTAGACCAGCCATGGGACACCTCTTAGCTACTAAACCCCTAGAAGTTCTTGCGATCGACTTCACACTGTTGGAGCCAGCCACAGATGGCAGAGAGAACGTGTTGGTGATGACAGATGTTTTCACAAAGTTCACACACGCAGTTCCTACCAGAGACCAGCGGGCGAGCACCACAGCTAAAGTACTCCTTAAGGAATGGTTTTTCAAGTATGGTGTCCCACTGAGAATCCACTCCGATCAAGGAAGAAGTTTTGAGAATGCAGTGATCACCGAACTCTGTAAGCTGTACAACATTAAGAAGTCGCGTACCACTCCTTATCACCCGCAAGGCAACGCCCAATGTGAAAGATTTAACAGAACCATGCACAACCTGTTGCGTTCACTCCCACCAGAAAAGAAGAGAAAGTGGCCAGAGTACCTCCCAGAACTTCTTTATGCCTATAATGTTGTCCCTCACGCATCCACCAGCTATTCTCCGTATTACCTGATGTTTGGCCGTAACCCCCGCTTACCACTAGACCTAATGCTTGGAGCAGACGAAAAGGATCCACCTGAAACAGACTGGCTAGCCTCCCACCAAGACCGCTTATGAGATGCTTACCTCAAAGCAGGGGAGCACCTCAGACAGCAAGCAGATGCTCGGAAAGCCATCAGCGACAAGAGTACCAATGAACAGCCAATTGAAAAAGGCCAGTTTGTCTACCTACGCAGTCATCCTCGAGGCAGAAACAAGATACAGGATGCTTGGGATCCTACCTTGTACAAAGTTCAAGAGACGCCAGGACCTACAGGAGCTGTTTATACAGTTGCTCCAGCCCATGGAGATGGACCCAGCAAGAGAGTATATCGGACCCTGATGAGACCATGTCATAGGCAGGTACAGCCATGCCTTGACACCAACCCCATTGTGCAGACAGATTTGATTCCCCCAAGAGTGAGACATAACAGAGTGCCCACTGAACCCCAAGATGATGAAGAAGAGATAATCGTGATGAGAAGACGCCCCCGTCTTGTATTGAACACAGCACCTCCAGAACCCTGTGAGCCTGTGAACCCCGCGGAAGAATCAGAAACCAGTGAGCCCCCAGTTCCAGAAACGCCCATTGAAGCAACCCCAGAAGATCAAGCGCCCTATGCAGAACCTGAGGTTGTTGAACCTGAGATTGTTGAACCTGCCGTTCCAGTACCCCCAGTTGCAGAGACCCCCGAAGAACCAGTTCATGTGGAACACCCAGCCCCAGAGCCCCCTGAAGAGACGACCCTGAGACGCTCAACCCGGATGACAGCAGGACAGCATTCTAATCCCCATAGAGCCCCAAGATCAGCAGTAAATAACTCAGTGACATTGACTGTTAAAGACTTTCCAGTATATTTCATTTTGTTATTTTGGTTCTTAGCATATAGCCTTTGGTAAAACAAGTTTGTTAGTTTAAATTAGCATTGTTGTGGTCTGTCGAGGACGACGACCTAAGCAGGGGAGAAATGTAACCAAGCTCGATAATTAGCTCACAAAGCATTTTCTTTTCGGTATCATTTTTTTGCGGTTCCGTTTATCGTTTTCCCACGGTACGCGTTTCTTTAGTTCTGCTTTGTGGTTAGCCGTGTTTTATCTAGCTCTGTGATTTCTCCGCCTTTACACCCATAAACAGGAAAGTAATTAATTGATTTTAGCTCGCTTTAATTTGCCGCCATTGCTGTAGTTAACCACGAAACTCTCCATTTGTTTGCTCCTATTGTATTAACAGAACACGTATGTATTCTGCGGTAAAGCGATAATAGTGTTTTACAAACAGGCGTATTGCCAAAAGGAAGATTTCACTGTTTTGTGGCTTACCTAGCTATAGTTGTCCAATTGTATTGCTAATAACAGGATGCGAGCTGTTTGTGTTCCGCGCGATATAAATACGCCTACACGTAGCGTTTCTACGCATTAGTGCAGTTCCAGTTGCCGCGTTCACTAGTCAAGCCGTAGGACATAGTTTTGTAGAGTTCTCCCCTCCCTGGAGTGGCACTATTGCCCTTTTCATCGCCCTTTTCGTTCCCTTTTTGTTGCTTTATTCGGTTTTTCTAGTATTTGTTGTTATTGTATTTCTTTTCCACTAATTGGCCATTAAATTCTTGTTTGTTTTGTATGCATTTTGTCTTTCATTGGTTGTCATTCGCTACCTCCCTTACTTGCGCGGCTCGGTCACAGTAAGTTAAAATGGTAAAACAACAAAGTAAAGAAAGGAAACTTACTGCTCTTTGGTTTGTAGAAGGACATCAAGCCAACAAAATGTTGTAAAGGGATCCTGTAAGAAGGCTGTAGCAAAATATTAAATTAACTCTTAGCAATTTGTAAATATGTTGATTATTTAAATAAAAGGTGTTTTAACTGCATCACTTTGATACGTGAAGCATATGGAGGTAGCATGGCCAGTGGTTAGAGTGCTGGACTTGTAATTTGAAGGCCTCATGTCCCAGCCCTGAATGCTAGTAGCTGGATTGGTTCTCAGAAGTCCCGAGTTCAAATCCTCAGCCAGGCTTGTAAACAGCCAACTGGTTGGCATCCTACCATTGGGGTTTTTAACCATATTATGTGCCATTTAAATTATTTGTTTTATTATCCCTGCAAAGCTCCATAAGGGGAGTGGATATTTAAAGTATTGTTAATATTAATTATTATTATTAACAAGCATATGTAGATCAAGGCTTGCTGACAAAACAAGGATTACTAAAGAATAAAATAGAATGTGTATAATAATGAAAGTCCATTAAAATTCTAAAAAAATGCCAAGGGGCTGACTTTTGAAAGAAGTATCAGAATTAAAGAACACTGCCAACTTTGTACTTTTGATTAGAGAAAGAATGTACTTTTGAGGTGAAGAGAGTGATTTGTTTTTTCAGCCAGCTGGTCTTTATTAAATAATTGCTGCTTCTAATATAATATGTCTACACTATAAGGCAGTACACTTTACATTAAATGTGAAGCTTACATTCCTACAGCAGAGCAGCTTATATGCTTGTCTAACAGCATGCCTTGAAGTTGAAAAGATATTTTAATGTTAGAATTCATCGAGTAGTTTTAACTTTTAAAAGCAAACATCTAACTAACACATTTAGAGAGACTAACGACAAAATTTTGCCTGCTTTTCATGTTTAAATAGCACGTCACCAAACTGAAAATAAAATTTGAGCCACAATGTAAACACGCCTTAAATTTATAAACACCTTTCTTCAAATAAGTGCCCCCAATCCCCTTTTCTCAAAAAAGGGGCACTTGGAGCTATTCAATTTATTATTTAATTGGTAGAGCACTGCACCGGTATCACAGAGGTCAAGGGTTCGAATCCCGTACAAGCCTGAATTTTTTTCAGGCTTTCTTTTTGCAACTGCAAAAGTTGCGTATATAACTGCGATGATCATCCTTCATTTAATTCTTCACTCTGCAGTTCACATATATGATTTTCTTATATTCAAAACTTCACTATTATACCCTCTGCAAAAACAACTCTTTAACAGTAACTTTAAATTAAGTCTATATACCCAGATATTATTTTTACCTCTTGTGAAGGAACAGCTTTCTAAACTTATCCTTTTCAATGTTGGTAAAGGTGTCATAAACAACTGCCAGAAGCTGATATTAAAAGGAGAAATTACTGTCATTGAAACCCAAAAATGGTATGTTACAAGGCCACAAAATATTGTCTCTTGCAAAAGTTCAAAGGTTTGTTTTATTTAAGGAGTCTTGCCAGTCTGAATTTTTGAGTAGATCTGATTCTTTTCACATCAGAGGTCTGAGTTTCCTTTACACTTCTTTGAAATATATGGATGAAATGCTATTAAAGGAGTGACAACTTATTCAACTATACCGATGATTTTACAAAAAATAAACAGTTGAAAACAGTTTTCTGCAATGCACGAGGAATGTGCTTTATTATTATTACTAGGGTATCTAAAAGATAGTAATGCTGCGGCACATTCTGTTGATACTGGCACTGGCAGTGTTGATAGTTAGGCAGTGAGACTTAAAAGAATCAAAAATGACATTGAATGTCCTATTTACATGTTGGAAAGTGCTAGAATAATTACTATCAGTCTATAGAAAGAACTCGTGGGAATGTTGTTTAGAAAATGATCAAGTGGTTATCAACTCTGGTTTTCCCACAGTAAATTGTAGGAAATAATAGAAATTCAGATTGTTTATCCATATATTTAATATACGGTGCACGATATTTTCTCTGGAAACACAATACTTTTCTTGCTGTTTGTTGCACTTTATTAAGTAACAGTTATTTAGCTATATATTTATAGAAAACAACAACACAAAAAACGGAAAAAAAAGAAAGTGGGTATAAATAATCCGGTAGGACTCGAACCCAGCACGCTTGACTGGACGCGACTGCACCTAACCACTACACCACAGAAGCTGATTACATAATTTTGTGGAAAAGTCTTTCATTTTATTCCTTTTCCATGAAACTTCCGCCGGCAAGATGATCGCCAGCCGCATTAACAGAGCTATTAACAGTGAAAAAACAATGTAAACGCATATTCCATGGCAATGAATGAATGAAAGAACATAATTATGCTTTTCAAAACGCCGATACACGTCCTCGTCTGCAAAGTAGGACACAAAACATATGTTTTCTTATCTCGATTTCCGCTGTTATTTTGAAGCGAATTGGTCAAAATCACATCCATTTTCGGCTCATACAGTTTCTGCAGAACAGCATTGCATGACATTTTCTCACTTTCACATCACCTTCTAGCAAGCTGGAATTTGTATATGCCCCGTGTTGCGGAGTCGAAGAGCAAATGCTCATCTTCTTGTCAGGTTTAACACCTGGACGAGTCAAAGGCTCTTGAATTGAAATCCAATCCCCAAGTTAACCATCGTACTCATCTGAAAGACTCCTGCGTGTCTTAAAATTTGGTAAGACCTCTAACCGTGCTGTAGAAAATTTGCCACAGAGATAACTCTAAGTTTGAGCAGCGAACAATGCACTCTCTCACCCACCAAACTTCCTTTTGTTTTTATTTGAGTTGTTCGTGGCGCAATGCACTCTGGTTAAATGCAATGCATTGTGGTAAAAAGTGTGGTTAAATGCAATGCATTGTGGTAAAAAGTGATGAATTCGAGAATTCGTCGCCCCTTATATATTTCCTTTAAATCCTGATTATGTTGCTGCTCGCTCCCTTCGGTCGCTCCGCAGCAATTATCATTATTATTACTATTATTATTTTGTCATGAAATTACATAGTATTTTGCATAAAAAGAGCTCTTGAGGTTGAGAACAAAAAAAATTATTACATGCAACTTTCAGCTTTGGAGACCGCACAGTCAAGTGAAATAAATAAAAAACCTCAATGTACTGCCACAAACGATACAACCTAGTAGAGTTCCTTCTTACCAAATTCATAAGGAAGTAAAGAGTTACTGAAATGTAGACGGCAAAGTAGATGACAAACCAGCGTGATTGATTGTAGGAAGGCATCATCACATCTGGATAGCTAAAGTGCAAAGAAATATTTACATGAAGTATATTGTGGGAATTTATGTTGTCTATATATCATGAACAACAAAAATATAAAACATGGGAGTAACTGGTAACAGTGGAGCTAGGACTTCATTCTAAAGGCATCTACAGGTACTAATTTGTGGAATTCAAGTCTATCATCTAGTTTCATTCTAAATATATTCTGGGAGACATTATGGAAATTGAGGATCAGCGTACTGGTTAAAAATATTTTAGCCTGAAATCAAATTTGACCTTTAAAAAGAGGTGCTTCTGTTAATAATCAATAACCTTTCAGCTTATTATTATCAGAAAATAAACATACTTAGCTGTAGTCAGCAACACAAATAAACTGATGAAACTTCTTCCAAAACTGCTGAAGAACTATTTTCAGAAAAGTATTTGTCAACAAAGACTGCATTATGCACTTAGTTTAGTTACAAGTTACACATATATGGCGGAATCTTTGTTAAGAACTGTCATAACTTTTTAAATTCATGGTAAATTCAAGTGTGAGCTAGAGAACACCCAAGACAACAGAGCACATGCCAGTTCTATTTTAATAGTATAAAGAACAGGAGTACTGACATTACCCTTGGATGGGATGCAAGTTAGTTCATGTGGGGTAATGCCTAACATTAGAGAATATTAGCACCAATGACAAGAAAAGTAAGAGCATGCACCTGTAACTGACTGTGCAAGCATTTTCAAATCTCTTATTAGTTCTGTAATGACTTTCACCTTAAACTCACTTTAAAACAAACTGAGTAGCAAAACAAGATATGCAACCCTGCTTTAAATTGGTTTGTTGAAGGTAAAACAGGTAAGGTTGTTTAAATTATAAGCGTTTTGTTTTAATTATAAGCGTTTTGAGATCAATCGTCAAGAAATATTCCCTGCAAGTTTTAAGAACATTGAAAACAGGGAAGGCTTTTAAATAGGGCCCCAAATATGCCCCATCTGTGATGTTATAATCCGAGTAAGATAATTAAGTATTGCATCCTACACGATGAGCCGTGGCATTCACCATTTCAGCTCTCACTGCTATCGGTGACGACAAGCCAATTATTAGCATATTTCGGATGTTTCTTTGGAAAGTAATCGAGAGTTCTTTTTTATGCAAATTTATATCTTTTGCTAGTTGTGCACGTGCATATGAAACTTGAAAACAATGCCAGTGAATAATTAGGAGGCCCACTTGTAAACACAAAATCTAGGGGGGAAATTGGTTATGTTTGAGGCCCTATTTAACAGCCTTCCCTAGTTTCAATGTTCTTGAAACTTGCAGGGAATATTTCTTGACGATTGATCTCGGGATTGTCGAATTTATAAAAAAATTTATCGAGCGGTTTGTGGAAAAATGCGAAATTTTTAGGCATAGGCCAAATTACCTCCAAAAACTGTATCAAAAGCAGCTGAATCCAAGTTAATAAAATTCTTCTTACTAGCGATCGCCCAGAGCAATTCCCCTCTTTTTTGTATGCAGTTTTCAATGGATTCAAACCACTATGAGATGAAGCCACGATTCCAAAGCTTATCATTTTCTTAAAATATTAACGAATTGTGCGGCTAGAATGCTATTTCACTGCTTTGATGATTCTTAAAACTGCATTTCAAAATATTTCGAAAACGCTCTCATAGAATTTCTATAAACTTTGCCATAATGGAGGCAATTATGGCAGGTACATACTCCCTTAAGCGATTTCTTCAAAAAACTCCTGGTACAGAGAAACACAAAGATAAATGAAAAACGTAATGGCATCATTACATTGCCATGGAGACTCCGATTGCAATAAAACCCAGATCATAAGAAATTTTCATCTTTATATAATACAGTTGTGGTAACTTTTTTTCCGTATCTTTACTCATGCCGACGTAGTTAATGCTCAAACTTGGGAGGTATCCCCCTAAAAAAATCCAGTCGAGCCACCTTAAGCTTCTTGCAGCAATTCCAGAGATTATGCCTTGTCAATCCCAGGGTATAACTTGCGTTATAACTGCGAGACTGACGTGATATGTTGGGATCATTTTTAGTAATAGATTAATTGCTGGTAACTCCTAATTAATATGAGAGAGATAATAACAAGCAAAGGCAAACCTCATCTTCATCATTGTCAGAAAACAAATAAAATCCTGTGAAGAAAGTTAACAGTTTCTATAAGCAAGAAAACATATGCCTCACCATCTTATGTTAACAGTAATGACAGGGCTTTTTGTCCCTAAGCTACATAAAGATGTAGAAAATAAATATTTACTTCAAACTCGGGTAAAAGACAGTTATTAATAAAAATGGAATTAAAGTGACCTAAAATGCACAGCTAAATAGAGGAGATAGATTTTCTTTGTTTTATGTTGTTTTTTATGAGTAAACAGACTAGCTAGTTTCGCGACCTCTTACGTCGCCTGCCATTTACGGAAGAAAAGTTATGCTAAAACATGCCGTTGATGACTTTCCTTTACAAAACATATAAGTTTGGATTTATGTTTAACTTATGGTTGTCTTACAAGTTAGTTTCAATTTTGGAGCCTAAGTTTTGCAAGCTGGCCATCAGATAACATGAAAATTCCTGCACAAGGCCGTCATGGGAGTTTGCCTAAAAAGTGGCTTGGCATTCTTCAACTGGTAGTCAAATAATTCTTTTCGAAAAAAGTTGCCGTCCCTGAATACACAGAAAGATGAGAACGCGCTGGAAAGATGAGAAACACTTTTCCAAAGAAAAAATCTGATGCTCCCTGCTGGGGAAAAGGTACATTTTATTTGAAGACAAGAACATCATAGATGTAAGCATACTATAAGCTTGGAAATATTTTGAATGAACAATAAAACAATCACTCTCATAATCATCAGCTTACCCAACATTGCAAATATCAGTATGACAAACAATAAAAGGATCAGCATATCCAAAATGGGTGGAAGTGAGAGTAGAATTTGTCGAAGGGATCTGTGGGGCACAGAAAAAAAATCATATTCAGACAGCCTTTAACAACCAAAGACAAGAAACTGAGCAGAGAATAAACTAAAAGAAATATTTCTTTGGAATTCCTGTAGAGGAAACAGAAGTAATGTAAAAACAAACTTAGTTATAGCCTAGGGAAAACAGGGAGAACAATATGCAGTGCTACAATCAATAATATAAATTATTATAATATAGAATGCATTTAAATGCAATTCAAAGTAGCTAACAACAAAGAGCATCTTCAGTGCTAATGCTTTATGGTTGGTCTATTTGTTCATGGCTAACATCATTCATGTGATTCCGTGGCACGAGGAGGTTCCTTTATGCAGCATTTTGTGCCAGAACGTTTCTCTTTCAGCCAGTTTTAATGCCCCACCCCCTCCTTGTTGTTTTTTTCCCACTGATATTTTTTCACTGTGACAGGTGCCTGTTTTTCCTTTTGCAGGTGCTCATGGCTGGGTTACGTGGTTGTGCTAGCCATGGAGTCATTATTCATTCTAGGGGCTGGCTACCAAAAGTGGAGCTACTGCAGGCACCCAACCTCCATATGGTGATGCAGTTGTTAAATTTTAAAATAATAACTAATACTTCCAAAAATGCAAAGCATGCCCAATAATGCTTACCTTCTCACTCCATAACAGTAATGAGTGTCTATCAGAAACAGAGGTCGCAGAGCTCGCGTAACTCGGAAGTGATTCTCCATTCTTATAAGAACGGTAATTGCTTCTGCGTACATCACAACTAAAATAACAATCTATAGTGGGAAAAGAAAGAAATAAAATGGCGTGATGTGGTACCTCCAGCTTGCTTTCTAATCACAGCAATTCAAGCTCACGACTTAACATTTAATGAGCAACTTTTTTTTTTTTCTTTTCTTTAAAAAACAAAAGAAAGAACATTTGGGGTTATTCACTTTTTTCGTATTTTACCACAATGGCTTAAGGTGTTTATAAGCGAAACACAATCCTCCTACTTAAACGCTAGGTACAGTAAATAATATGCTGCATTCATAAAGGGTTCACTTTCATTATTAAGCTGCTTCGAAAGATATAAAAAAAATAACATGCCCTAAGTTGATTGCACAAACAGTACATCTACCTCTTTCAAAGCTGATGACTTAGATAATTTTCACCTGCCTCAGTGTGGAGTACAAAAGAACATATTTTGAAGGTTTACAAATTACATGGAAATTATTGATATTAAGTTATTAAATAATATTTAACTTGGAATAGTGGGTAATGCTGCATTTTTATAAGTTCAAAGAAACAGATGTTTTTTGTTGTAACATATACCACAACTTCATCAAGTTTGTAAAGACAACTGACAAAAACGTGTGGAAAGTCATAAAAACGTAAGATAAACATGAAACTGTAGGTACCAACTGTTTGCAGTTGATATGTGCAATAATTAGTGTGAAGCCTCAAACCTTGAAAAGTGTCCTCTTGTGAGTAAAGTAGAACTTTGCTCCTTGCCACTTAAGTTTCACACCACATCCACAAGCAATGACTGACAATGAAAAAATTTCAAGAGCTCCATGGACCTGAAAATTGATCACAAAAGGTTGTATGCATGAGATTACATCAAATCCTCACTTGCTTAGTTAGGAGATGGCCATTCTGACCAATTACAATGTTACTGAGCAAAAGGGCTTTTACCAATTATGCTAAGCTTTTTTATTCTCATCATATTTCTTTCAGCAACGGCATTACAGTTGACTCTCTTTACAGACACCGCTATAAGACAGACACTAAGTAAAACGGACATCTAGAATAATTATTGGTCCCTGCTTTCCTATACTCCCTTTTTAACTCTCTATAAGACAGCATCACTCTTACTGTTAGACAGACACTTAGAGTGGGCCCCAAAGGTTTGCATCTTAAAGAAAGTTCACTGTATAGGGAAAAATTTGATGATGGTCAAACAGCTACAAAGTTTAACACAAATACAAAATATAAATGGACTTCTTAGGGTGATGTACCACTGAGTGGAGGAATGTTTTGACTGCTTGTAGCATAGTCTGTGAATATGCTTTCAGACAGGCTCGGGGGCGGGGGGGGGGGGGGGGGGGGAGATCTGTTATATCATGAGTGGTTCTTGTACAGCATCAGATTAAGACCTAAAGTGAAAGCAACTCTGAGCAGGGGCCTTGGGGTTTTCATCATTACCCAAGAAGACTGAAAACGTGTAACCATTGCCAGATAAAAGAGCAAAGGCAGTTTCTCCTCAGTCATTTCAAGGCCCTGAGTGGTGATCCAGCCAACAACAACAAGCTTTATTTGACAGCAAGGAATTGAACCTGGTCCTAAAAGTGCACCATCTAAGAGCCACCCATTTGAGCTATATACCAGATGGTAGCATTAAAGGGGCTGTGTCACGACAGTCCAGTTCATTTTGTTTAATTTTGCCAATTACTCACCCTCAATTGTTATGGAACTTAAAGTATGCAAAGAAATTACATGGAAATGACAAAATCAGAGATTCGAGACAAACAAATATGTCTCCTGAGCATTATTTTTGAAGTTGCCAACAGCAGAGATCAACTTTGAAAAACTGTTAGGCTGAACAGTTTTCAAAAATCCTAATTTCAATCCATTTCAGTCTTCTTCAGTTTTGCCCATCTGTGGCATCTGTTGTATCTGTTGTGTTATTTTAACCTTCCTTTAATGTTTTAAGTGGTTATTTTTACGTTTCTCTTAATTTAACGGGCATTTTGAAATGACCTAATTTGACTGAATTTTGTGACACAGTTCCTTTAACTACTTACGGGTACTGGCAAAAACAATATATCATTTGCTGAAACGTCTCCATTGCCAGGTCTTTCAGTGAGTGCCAGACAAAGAAGAAGCAAAGAAGCCACCATATCCACCAAATAGAAACATGTAGAGTGAGCTCGGAGGTACCATCGCATTGTTTCACGGGAGGGGTGGGTCTTAAATTGGTCATTATTCTGTCCCTCTTGGAGGAATATAGCAGCATCCTGGAGAAAAAAAAAACAAATTATGGAATCATACACTGGTGCACACCAGTAGAACTTTCTTGGGTACAGAGAAAGCCATATCTGATAACCTGGGGCTAGTTAATATGGGGCTAGTACCTTTCTCTTGCTCAATAAGCAGAGAAATAATTTTAGGGGGTATTATTACAGTACCGCTCAAAAGTAAGTTGATACTCGAGACTCGAACCTCGCATTTTGAAGCTCAAATGCTTCAAGTTTCCAGACGCGAGGATTGAGTCCCAAGTTTTGAGTTTTGAGCTTTGAGAAGCAAGGTTTTTATGTGAAATTATTTTTGTACAGTCACACAAAGGTTCAGAAATTTGCACCGTCGATCAGTTCTTGCCGTGCAGTGTACAGTATTAAACTGTTTGAATTGCCAGCTTCGGCAAGCTTTCAATAAGTGTAAATCAATATTTTCGGTTTCGGAGATTTATCCTGCATTTACAGTTTATGTAGTTTTTGCTCGCCATGTTCTGAGATTTTAACAGATGAACGGTGAGGCTCAGCAATTCTGTCACCTGCCGTGGTTTTCATGCAAATCTTAATAAAGATTTATACGATAAAATATCTTTGTCAAAAGTGGTATTTTTACAAGCATTTGAGTTTGCTACTAAACGCTTTCGTGTAAATGTGGCTTAGAACGATTTCGTACATGTGTTTAAACATTAAATGTAAAAGACTAAATTTTAGTCTTTTACTGGCCAAATATTAAATTTCGAAAACACATCTCGGCAGCAAATCCCTGGCTTGTCACGCTTGTATGTAAATCTACATAAAGTCACACAATAATTTCAGGGAAAACTTTATTTGTTTTAGGGACCAATTGGGGGGTCAGGGGGGTTCAGAAAAAAGTGGTGTATCAAAACTTTACCCCCCCCCCCTTCAAAAAAAATAATTACATATGAAAATTGAACCCCCCTCAGCAATAACAATTTTTAAAATGCAATCCGCCCTACCCCTCCAACTCCTTCTAGACCAAGTCTCTTTTGCCATCCTTGGGCATTGATTTCATAAGCTATAAAGGGGTGTTTACATGAGTCACCCTGGAGCAAGTTCACTTCGGTTGCCTCTCATGGCGCTACATGACATACTGTGTTGGTATCATGTAAACAAATTTTGTTTACATGATACCAACACAAAATGTCATGCCGGCGAGAGTCATCCTGGTGTGAGTTCACCCTGGTTGTTGTACCGGGGCGAGAATTTCACTCCGGTACGAAATCTCGCAACGGTATCTATAAACGTAACGAGATATGAAACCACCCTGTCACTATGTAAACATGATAAGAAATCAAAAAAGCCATGCCAGTATGAAACTCACACCAGCGCAAGTTTTCTCATGTAAACACCCCCTAAGATACTGGTAGTTGGCAGCGTAGCGTGAGATTTCGAAGGTGCACACAGGGGAAGAAAAGTTAGCATGCTGAAGGCGCCCCAAACCTGGGGGAGTCTGAGGGCATGTTCCCCCAGAAAATGTTTAAATTCGGGGTCTCGGAAATGCCATCTCCTGCGTTTTCTGCAGGACATTTTCAGTGAATAAAGACGAAGGAAAATGCAGTAATTAGTTGTTTATTTCACCCATCTATCTCTAGTGTTATCAGTAAGGTACAGACTGTTTATGGCAAAAGGGTAAAACAGTGACACCATCAGGAACGTTACAAGCAAAGTGCGAGATGTGTACCCTTCAGATGGGCAAACTCTGTTATAATGCCATCGATATCAATTACATTCTTGTGCTTGTGTACATGCAGGATTGCAAGAGAGCTCAATAAAGTCCTTTGTAAAGGAAATTGCTGTCCCTTCATACCAGTGAAGCTACGCTCAGCTGTGCATGTTGACACAGGATAAGTCAACAAAGTTATGAGACCTACATTATACTCCGGGATAGAATTGTAGTTGGCTTGGTGGTCAAAAGCCTCAACCAAAGTCTGTGGCTTCACATTCAGATCCATTTCACTGCACTTAACATGGGCACCCAACGACGGTTTCCTCCAAAATACGTTGAAAACACTTTTTAGGCTACCAGTGTACTTTTAGATCTCTAGAAATGCATTCTAAGCAGCGCTACAAAATTTTTATCTATTCGGTCATCCTAGGGGAACTTAAGTCTTTTCGAAATTACAAGGGCTTCAGTATTATTTTTCCAAAAATTTTAGGTGCAATATAACGTTTTACGAAAGTGAGAATTTTTCTGATTCCTCTCTCCATCACATTTTAGCCTCCAGAAATTTTATGTTTCCTTTTTTCTTAGAAAAATAGTGTAACCTGGGTAGTAAAATATGAAAAACAAGAACCCCATAATGGGGTCACATTAGGTCTGCCGGTTTGCGTGACAGTTTGTCATGCTGCGCCAAAATTACATCCCAGCCTACCACACAGACGTTCTTAGGGTTTTGTCACGCATTCCTTCCCCACTGCCTGACGAGCAAAAAGAAGGTCGGTGTAGGAGGCCAAAATTGCCCCCCATTTCAAAAATTCTAGTCGTGGTTATAGAAAGTATAAGAGATTTGAAATGCCTTCATAGTCTGTTCGAATATTGCCGCCCCTGTAGAATATTAGCTAACGAAAGCGTAAACGCGGCCTCTGAGAATCTGAATTACTTAAATATCGCACTTAATTAAACAATGCCCCACTAGAAAAGAAACTTCATACATTTTTTCGGAACTATTCCAAGGCAGTGAACGATGACAGATCAGGATATCACAATTCAAATACGAAAAAATATACGTTTCAGAAGCAATATTCCAGTAAAGCTTTCTTTTATGAAGATATGAAAAGACAAAGAATTTATGAATAGTCTTACTTACCTCTAGTTACGATTCTAACCCGGTAAAAATGTCACACAAAAACACCGTAAAAACACAACGTGCGAAAGAAAACTCCGCCATCTTCTAAGAACAAACTCAATCGCAATGCACTATGGGAAGACGTTCACTCCTCCTCTTGGGAGCCTATTGTTACAAATGCCAGGGGAGGTGGGGGGATGTACCATGGATTGCATGCGGCGTGTGTGCAGGGCCCATTTGATGGGCTGTTGGCAGGGCTGTTGGTGTGTATTAGTAACAGGTAAAGACTGGATCGAACCGCGGAAACCGCGCGTGAAAAGTGTCTGGCACTTTTTTTTTTAATAAGGTAAGGACTTGAATGCAGCAATAATCAAATGGTTATACTTGAGGAGATTTGCCACAAATATATGCATATTCTTCCAAAATAGCATTTATATATTAGTTTTGAGCCAGACATCTTGGCGCTTGAGTGACATAACATTTATTATTTTACATCAACATTTGTTTGTAAAAACATGATAAAGGAATGCAGAGCTGTCGGTCCAGACTGAGACTTTTTGCCGATTACTTTTTCGGTCCGCCAACTTTTATGTGCTAAAAATAACATCCTCTTCTTCCCCGTATTTTCCAGATCTTGGATAATGTAAATAGCGTAATTCAAGTTCATGGAACGTCTTCACAAACGTGAAATAAAGATCAATAAATGTGAAATGACCCCAGAAATATTTGCATGAATGTATGCTTCACAATTGACTGGCTTTCTGCTAAAACGTGAGTTCAATCACGCCAAGAGAAAAATGTAAAATAAAATAAAAACAACATTTACCCTCGAATCGTTGCTTTTTGACCTCTTCCAAAGGCCTTGAAGGAAATTGCTTGCCAAGACTCGAGGGCTGAAGTTTGTATTCGTGCTTCCATTCAGTTCTTTTTATTTAATTTGAACACCGGCAAATCTTTGATACGGCAACGCCGACATCACTGCGACATAGGATTCAATTCACTCAGTTTCCTAGCCTTAACCATTAAACTTAAGAGTAATTTGCTGTTCGGTGTTCCAGTTTTTTTTGTATTTGTTTATTATCGATACAGTTTATCTTAGAGCTCGAATGGGATCCTTTGGTAAGATAAATGCTGTTGTTTTTTCATTAACACATAAAACTTTCAGTTGAACTTTTCCGACAACATCTGAGTTGTTTGTTTCCATACAGCAGTTCACAGTGCAATGTTCAGTCACAGTTTCATCAATTGTAATCATAGTTTGCTCATCATCTTACAAAATCTTTGATTTCACGGACCATATGAGGCGGCCTCCATTTAGCCTGCGTAGCAAGCGTTTCCAATCGAGTTATTGCGCGAAAGTTTTGTCCCAGCTTTCTAGACGAACCTCGCGAGGAAACGCTTGCTACGCAGGCTAGCGTCCATTTTTTGATTGGGCTTTGCCCGAAGTAGCATGCGAACAGCAGACGCATTTCCGGTCGTCGCTTCTCTCCCTCCGAAAAATAGCTATTTTCGGAGGGAGAGAAGCGAAGACCGGAAATGCGTCTGCTGTTCGCAGGCTATGCCCGAAGGGCAGCCCAATAATTAACCTTCAGAAAAACGAAGGGAATTTATTAGACAAGCTTCGAAAATTGCACATGAATGGAACGTTCATCTAGAAATGTGTAGCCGTCCTCCAGCAAAAGAAAATTCTAGCCAATGACCTGCTTCTCGACCTTTTCCGAACAGATATTTTATAGAAAACACTCAGTCCTTGGGTGCCCCTGACTTAATAAGTCAAAGGATAAAGGAAATCCTAACACAAAAACACCAATATAATGCGAAATATTTATCCGAATTTAATGATAAAAATACTTTCAGGAAATTAAAAAAAAGAATCTATATATTTTTCCAGATTTCAGCTGTGTGCATAGGCATATGTGCGTACATGCATGGTATGTGGAAATAGCTGAAAGGTTTCTGGGCCAAGCTTTATAAGGGTAACATATTGTTTTGCTTTTTCTTTTCTAGCCCCCGTTGAAGGTTTGTTTTGCAGGCCGAAATATGGGGCAAATATAATTCACCACTTTATTTTTGTTTTCTTTATTTTTTCTACCACTCTTCCTGCCGTAAGGATCAGGTTACTGTTTTAAGTTTAAAATTTGGTACTCAAGATTTTACTGATCCACATCTACTAAAGATAAGGCGGACCCTCACTGGTTTGTCGTTGTGGTTTTGCCCTCACAAGTGTTTCTGATAACTTTTGTTGTTGACAAAGAACCGCCGAAGCAATTTTTTTTGTCTACTTTTGAAGGAAACGTCGATTTGCTTCAATCATAATATAGTTTGACAACTTTTACATACAAGGCCAGCCCTGTGTCTTAATATTTCGACTCAACCTCACATTTTGTGCATTTTCAAAATTGACCCTCCCCAAATTAAGCCTCTTAGAAAATTGTTGAAATAATCATTAAAGGGCGCAGGTACTGGTCATATTGTCTGCTTAAACATATTTTTGTCTGGTTTTATAAAACCCTTTTTGAGTGGTTAATTGTTAAGAAAAGAACATAACATTGACAGTCTCAGCCTTTATTAGGTGATGTTACACGGGACGATTCGCAATGATGATTTTTAAGCAAAGATGATTTTTTTAAGCAATGATGATTTTTAAGCATGTAACGTTACTGGTTCTATTGGATCTTAGCGCAGCATTTGACACGGTGTCCCATGATGTGTTGCTCGATCGTTTGCATAATGATGTCGGTCTACGTGGGAATGCTCTCAAAGAAGTCAGCGAGTCTCTATACATGATACTCTGTCAAATTATTTCGACTTAGATTGTGGTGTTCCACAAGGCTCTTGCCCTGGACCTTTATTATTCGTAGTTTACGCGTCTAAGCTATTTACAAACATCTTCCTAACGTGCATTGTTTTGCCTATGATACGCAATTGTATCTTAGTTTTAAGTCTGATGATAAGTCCAGTCTGAATGAAGCTATTAGTGCTATCAATAGATGTATCAGTGACTTAAGAAATTGGATGATTAGGGATAGGTTAATGATTAACGATGATAAAACTGAGTTGATATTAAAAGGTACTAGACAACAATTAGGTAAGATCAATGATGTATGTAATATCTCTGTAGGTGATTATGATACTATCCTAGTTCCTGTGTTAGAAATCTAGGTGCATGGTTTGATAATAAGTTTTCAATGTCAACGCATGTTACTAAAATCTGTAATGCCGCGTTTTAACACCTACATAATATTAGAAGGATTAAGAAGTATTTATCTCGCGATTCGTTACTAACGCGTATTCATGCTTTTATCACTAGTCGTTTAGACTATTGTAATGGACTTCTGTATGGCCTTCCTAACTCGCAAATAGTTAAATTGCAACGTGTGCAGAACGGCTGAATTACGTGATATTCAATCATTAGCTATTTTTAAATGTAAGTTGAAAACTTATTTATTTCGTTCGTGCAGCTTTTACAACGTAACCTGTTTGACATTTACTTTATTAGTATTACTAATTAAGTTTATTATCATTATTATAAATATTCTATATTATCATTATTAATGTACATTGTTAATATTAATGTATATGTAATTGGTTTTACAAATTTGAATTTTATTGTAGTTCTTTTAAGTTGTTAAGCGCTGTGCATGTTGATCAGTGAATGTAAATAGTGCTCTAGAAGTTATTAAATTATTATTACTATTATTATTATAGCTCAACACATCGTTGCAATGTTGGAACAATGTTGTAACTATTTTAAACAATGTCACAACAATGTTGCAAGCCTGTGTTGTGCTAATTGTCATCGTTGAGAATCGTCTCGTGTAACATCACCTTTACACCACTATGGGGTTGTTGTATGAAACTGCTTGCCCAACCATGGGTCTGACAATAAGACAGATAAAATGGCGACAAAGTACATGAAGATGGGTTGAAACTGCGACAGTGACGAGGAAAATCTCGATAACCGTAGAAAAATACCAACAGCCACATGGCCTTCCCTTCGATACGGGAAACAACCACTTTTTAGCCCCCCACGTAGTCCACACCCAACACCAAAGGAGGCCTCTTTATTTTAATAGCATACCTGCCCGCCCCCAGAGTACAAAAATCTGGAGACGTCAAGAAATTTTTGCATTGTAAGAATGTCATTATCGACAATGTCTGAATACTCTCCTAAAATCACCCCCGAAGACCTTTTGAATGTTCCTGACGTCGATGACGGTGTGAGAAAACCGCGCCAACTTTCTGCCATGTATTGTGCAATTTGATTGGTTGATTTCTGACCAATTACGATACTCATTAAATAAATATTAATTTGATTTTCAGTTTTATATTTTCCGATTAAGAGCAGCTCAAATAAGAGCACTAAATACACTTCTTGTTTTACTTTCCGTTTTGACGTCTCGAAAATAACGAAATTAATGAAAAAATTTTGAAAAAGGCCTTGGTAGGTATTTCCCGGGAGATTTGATGCTCTAGCCGGGAGATTTGATGAAAAGGGAAAACGGGGAGAGTTGGCAGGTCTTGACAAAGCCATTTACTTCCTGATGATGCAAAGCACGCTACATACACCTGATGAGCAAACTGAGTGCTGTAATATACTAATTCGAGAAGAAAAAAAGCTGAGGTGGCCAAGTATTGTCAAGTTTGGCTCTAAAAAAAATACAGCCAGTAAAATTGTAGGATATAAATCAAAATAGACCCAAAACGAAAGTACCAACCACAACAAGTCAAGATCAAAACTCTAGGTGACTTCGGCCTTTCGAGAGGAAGCAGTCGGAGTCACGTAGCAGTCTTTCCATCAGACAGTGGCACGGTATGATCTAATGTACCTGATAGCAATAGGCGGGCCGTTCCATCTCTCCTTTAACTAGTAGCGCTCGTCCTGAAAAAGCAAAAAGACAAGAGAAGTAAAGGACCCCTTGAATAGAAACTGTGTTTTTGAGCAGTTAATATTTAAACTGTATTAACCTTCGACACGCTCGAGAGTGCTTATCACCAAAACGTTGTGTTACCTCACAAAAAACATGTCCCCTCTCATTTTGGCGACTTTTTTCGTCTTTTTCATGACGTGCTTGTGACAGTAAGCCGGTAACGTGCTGTTGGGGGCCAATCGTTTATTACGTCCCAGGAGAGTGTGCGGGGTTTTGATTTTGGGGGCACAATTTTGAAAATGCACAAAATGCGAGGGGGGTCGAAATATTAAGACACAGGGCTGGCCTTCTACATAAAGTAGTCAAACTATATTATGATGGAAGCAAATCCACGTGACCTTCAAAAGTAAACAAAAAAATTTTCTTCGGCGGTTCCTTGTCAACAACAAAATGTTTCCCGCATAAAGCTTGGCCCAGAAACCTATCAGCTATTTCTACTACCAGGACTGTAGGAGGGGGGCATTGGGATTTTCGGTTTTGCGGTTTTGGCTATTTTTTAGATCGGTTTTTCGGTTTTTGTTGCAAAAGACTTCGGTTTTTAGGTTTTGGTGGTCATTCCGTTTTGCGGATTTTTCGTTTTTTAGCATCTGGTTTTCGGTTTTCGTGAAAAATACTAGCGGTTTTTCGGTTTTGGTACCCGATGTGGTTTTTGGTTTTTCCTATTTTGTCCTATTTTGGGTTCCGGTTTCTGTTCGATTTGAGCAGCACTTGATCTCGAATAGCCGCGAAACGCCAAAGTTATTTAGAGGAATGCGTGACAAAATAAATGTTATGGTAGGGGATCAAGCGTCTCCCTTGACCCCCGGCGAGACTTTGACCTCGTAGACCAGGGCGACCATTTGGTCAGTTTGCGAGCTGTGGCTCCCAACGTGCCTTCCACGCCAGCAACGGAAGAAGCAATTGTGGATTGTGTTGCGTTTTTTTACGAGGAGGGGAAAGGCGGCGAGAATTTTCGAAAGAAAAACAAGTTTAGATGTAAAGTGAAAAGGGGAGAGAGAAGCCTGCAGAAGCTTAAGAATAGTGTTTGGTAAGTCAATCGACAATCATTAATGTCATTATATTTACTAATGGCTCCATATAATGCACCTATCAATGTAAACCCCGTGGGGGGGGAGTGCGGGCAAGGGGTGGGGATTTGACAAATTTTAAAATTTTTCGATCAAATTCCCCAGGGTGGGAAACGAAAGGTCAATCAAAAGTGTCAAAAAAGCCCCCAACCCAGGGGAAAAAAATCTAAACAAACAATGCTATAATACTATATAAAACGAATAAAAGAACATTTCAAACACGTTGTTACTACTTTTATTTACGGTTAACGGAAGCTCCATTAAATTACTCGTTGTAATTAAGTATTTTCTCTCTCCACTAGCATCTCTTATCTTGAACAACAAAATCACTCCAGGAAGATTGACCGTGCTATATAATATTAATAAAACTTAGGCCGGTTCAGACGCCGCTCCACTCATGTGCCGAACCTAACTGAGTTTGGTTCGACTTTGGAGCGACATTAGCGCGACATCTGATTCAGACGGCGCACCGTGTGTCGAACCTAATCTTTATTTCATGTAGGGAGAAAGAAAAAGATCTATAAATTATCATAATGTATGCATTTGATTCGGCACATGAGAAGAACGCCGTATGAATCACCTGCCGCTCCAATGTCGAATAATGCGACAGACCCTGTCGAACTTAACGTTTTTGCCGCACCAAATTAAAACTGCCGTACCAAACTGATTCAGACGCCGCTCTTTTGCCGTACTTAATTCATCAGTTAGGTTCGGCACATGAGTGGAGCGGCGTCTGAACCGGGCCTTAAAATGCTTTATAACATCTGCTCAACATGTCGGAACAGGTCGGATCAGTGACCCATAAAAAATCCTCTGACTTTCATGGTGGAATTCGATTTCAATGGAGTTTTACAATCAGATGGGAACTTGAAGATAAAAACTTTCTCAAAATAGACATTATCTGTTTAGATGTCAGTTTAAAGTATCGGATTATGGCTATTAAAACAAATGAAAACTTCATACCTTTCTCCAACAGCGTGACTTTCAGGAAGCCTCGAGGGACGGACTTGGTAACTGCTGTACCGTTGCACTTATGTCCTATCTTGTGAACATGTCCTCTGACGTAATGTGATATACAAGCCAATCAGGTCATGCGATCTATCGTGTTAGTCGCGGCATAGGACTGGAAAAGAACCTCCGTTGCAGTTTGGTCCTCGAGCAAAATTTGCAAGTTTAGCGGGTCGGGGACGGTAGTAAAATTTGTCTTGCAAGGTTAAGTAAACATGGCGGCCGAATCAACAACACAATTTCGGATTTTAAGGCTGCGAAGGAGAGTATATTTAATGTCGTTTTGGCATTTTACATTACGAATTCGAAAAAAACAATACCGGCTGTGGGTCGTTAAAGTTAAATTTCACGTTTTTACATGTTATAAAAATATGAAGAGCGGATTGTGCCGTTTCTACTCCGTCTCTCACTTTCGTATCGATCAACTTAATTTTTAGCCCATATCCGTTAAGATAGCTAAGACTTGGCGGAGAGGACAAGTCAAATCGCAAAATATTTTCACCATCTAAGTCCATATACAGATACTCTGCATCTTATGAATATCGTGAACTCGAATAAAAAGCGAACCGGCTTACGAAAGTATGACACTTATTGATTCTGTTCATTATGCAAATAAAGCGTTCAAAGACAGGTCTTTACTGGTGATCTTTTAAGCATAAAATGCGTAAGTTCGCCGATTGTGTTGTATTCTTGATTGGCGTAGGAAACAGTCAGTGTTTCCGGTTTTAATATGAAGGCTGAACGGTTGTAAAATCACTAGTTTTTCTAGAAAGGTGTGTGACTTTCGGTGATTGATTGGTAAGACACAGATTGAGTTAACGCAAAATGTGACTTCTTTCCACAGTCCACAGTTTGAGATAACTCAAATCCTGGCCTGAAAAGCGAAGCCTATAAATAGTCCACGATCTGGGAACCACATTTCGCGCTGTCGCGAAATACTGACTATTATATTCAGGGGAACCCAACGATAATTTTCTGTAAAATAGCTGTTCACAGAAGCAAATATTGCCTAGAATTTTCTATCACTTGAGGAAGGCTAAAAATTTCTTACAAAATACGAAACCTAAAATTTTCGGGTTCGAAAATGTGATGGAGAGAGGAACCAGAAAAATTCTAACTTTGGTAATACGTTAATCTGCATCTTAAATTTCCGGGAAAATACCGTAAAATTCCGAAATTAAGCCCCTCCAAATATAAGCCCCCATATTTGTAACGCAAAAAATCCTCCGTAAAATCGTCCCTCCGGATATAAGCCCCTCGGGCGTCTTGAACTTGGAAATCGCCCTCAAATACAAAACAAAACAAGGCAAAAAGATATAAATTTTTGTCTTTGCCAAAGATCCATCACAAGCCCCAAATGATTGCAGTCAGAAAGTGTCACAGTTTATTTCTGTTTGCGTAGTTTACTCCTCACTCTTGGCTTGGATTTCTTCGGTCCATATAGACAAAGTATACTTGGACTACTTGCATGGCTGTGTTTTAAAAAGGTCAAAGTCCTCAAGACGAGTTTCAGTTAAAACTTTCTGCAAATTACTGACATAAATTTCCTTCTAACTATAAGCTAGCCCCCTCGATATTTTGAGACGCAAATTTCCCTCCAAGTATAAGCCTAGCCGATTTTAAGACGCAAATTTCCCTCCGAAAATAAGCCCCTCAAAAAGGGCCTTTGAAAAATATAAGCCCCGCTGATTATTTTTGGAATTTTACGGTAATATAGCACTGAAGCCCTTGCAAATCTATTTGTACTCTGGGTAGCCTAAAAAGAGCGGTATTTGGGAGGACACCGTCGTTGGGTTCCCCTGTTTATTTGGAAGGACACGGAACGACTTATCTCAAAATGCGACTCTTTACGTTCGACACGGTTTGCGATATTTTTTTGGCGCAAACCTTGGTCTTAAAACCTAGAACACAGATTGAGTTAACGCAAAATACGTCACAATTGCCAGACCACATTATGCGTTAGCGCAAACCTTGGTCCCAGTAAAGTGCTCCTTTTTTTGCCAGCAATGACTTTCTGACGCCGATCGGGTCAATTGACTGGACGTGATTTTTGAGCTGAGAACAGAAGAGTTAAACACCCTGTATTTTGCAATAACGCAAAGTGTGGTATAGAAACAGCACCATAGTTTGAAATGTCGCAAAATAAGACTTTGCAACAGGCCCACCTTTTGAAACGGATATGTTATTTCAAATGATGTCTTTGTTCAGTGCAGTTGGTCGAAATGGAAAGGGTTATACCATTGTAGGAGTACGTTCATTGGTTGTAGATGAGGTTAATCGGCAAATCTCACTGTTTTAAATCACAGACGGTTTAATTTGCCCTGTGATGTCATTGATGTTCTAAAGGTGGGTGAATGTCCTGTCAACCATAACTTGGAAGTCTCTACTTTTTTGGACTAGTATCTTTCTCTGAATCCTGACTGCCAAACTTACATAATTTTTGCTGGGTGTATGCTGATGACCCTTCAGAACCCCTACCCCATTATTATACTATCTATTCTGAGGACCCTATAGAAGCCATCTTATCCACTTTTTGACAAATGTAATTTACGCGATCACAATATATGTAGTCACTTTCTTTCTATGCATCTACCTTATAAAGTCAACTTTTCAACCGCGAATCTTCCGTTGAATTCCCACTCAAAAATTAATGTTAATTAATTATAATGTTCAACCTCATTATAGCTAATCTAGACGTGAAAATGCGACCTCGCCCAGCAGCACATCCCCATCAGCAAGAACAGAAAACAAGGAAATACTATATAAAAGTTATGTTTCAATTCGCGGGAAACATAATCGAAAATGATGCTTAAAAAAACTGATCTTTTCCCTCATCGAGTTTTTCTGTTGAGGGTAGAGGGTGGCTGTACACAGGTTACTGCCAAAACTTAAACAGCTAAACACATTGCTTTGTTGATTACTTATGATGCACCTATGACTACAGGAATTACTTGCGTTTCTATAGCCACATTTGTTCAAGCTTACTTTTAGTACGTTGTTCTTAATCAGTTAATTCCATCTCGATGCATTGTTGGAAGTTTTTCAGTAAGAGGACCTATCTTCGTCAACGACAATAAAAAATGCTTTATTTTTTCTTTATAACAATGTCACGTGGATTGTCAGATATTTTTCTGTCATTTCAGCACCATTAGATCAGGGACCACACGAGGTTCAATCTCAACTGGTACCCAAATTTTCACATGCTTTCTTTTTGACAACTCATTTATGAGTTTTTGCTAAACATTTGATTAACCTTTGTCAAATTAATTCACCATTTTTGGCAAAAATTTGCCTTTTTCGAAAAATAAGTAATTGTCAAGGTAGCCTTTTTTGTTATCTCATTTGAATTTTGTTCAAACCTGTCCTGTTATATTCTTCCCAAATTTGCCATTTTCGCCAAAATTTGCTATCCTTGTAAAAATCTCTAATTACCAACAGGCCATTTTTCGCCTTCTCATTTGGCAAGCCATTCATTACTTCTTGCCAAATTCGCTATTTTCGCCAAATTTGTCATTTTTGTAAAAATCGATAACAGTCAACATGCCTCGTTTGTCATTTCATGTAATTTTTGGCAATTCTTAAATGTATTGTTGCCAAATTTGCCATTTCTGTTATAATCGCCATTTGTCAAGATGCCCCTTTTTGTCATCTCTTTTGTCAAACCTTTGATAACGTCTTGCCAAATTTGTTATTTTCCTAAAAATCGCCAGCTGTCAACATGCCACGTTTTGTCATCTGATTTGAATATTTGTCCAAACTCTTGACTAATTTTTGGCATACTCGCCACAATTCTTGCCCAATTCCCCATTTTCTCAAATTTGCCATTTTTGTGTAAATCGCCAACTGTCAATATGCCTGTTTTGTTGTTTCATTGTCTCAGTCCTTGCCAAATTCGCCGGTTTCGCAAAATATGTCATTTTCGTATAACCCACAATTATCGACATGCCTCTTTTGTCATCTTGTTTTAATTTTTGCCAAACCTTAAATAAATTTTTGCCAAATTTGTCATTTTCGTAAAATCGCTATTTGTCAAGATGTCCTTTTTTGTCATCTTATTTGAATATTTGGCCAAACACTTGATGGATGTTTGGCACACTCGCCATTTTTGCCGAAATTTGCCGTTCTCGCCTACATTTGCCATTTTCTTATTGTAATAGCCATTTGTTAAGATTTCCCTCTTTGACACCTCAATTGAGGTTTTGCCAAACCTTTGATGGATTCTTGCCCAGTTCCCCGTTTTCTCAAATTTACCATTTTCGCGAAAATCGCCAACTGTCAATATGCCTCTTTTGTTATCTCATTTAATTTTTTTGACAGACCTTTAATGATTCCTTTGCCAAATTCGGGAATTTTGCAAAATATGTCATTTTCATATAACCCACAATTATCGACATGCCTCTTTTGTCATCTTGTTTTAATTTTTGCCAAACCTTAAATAAATTTTTGCCAAATTTGTCATTTTCGTAAAATCGCTATTTGTCAAGATGTCCTTTTTTGTCATCTTATTTGAATATTTGGCCAAACCCTTGATGAATGTTTGGCACACTCGCCATTTTTGCCGAAATTTGCCGTTCTCGCCTACATTTGCCATTTTCTTATTGTAATAGCCATTTGTTAAGATTTCCCTCTTTGACACCTCAATTGAGGTTTTGCCAAACCTTTGATGGATTCTTGCCCAGTTCCCCGTTTTCTCAAATTTGCCATTTTCGCGAAAATCGTCAACTGTCAATATGCCTCTTTTGTTATCTCATTTAATTTTTTTGACAGACCTTTAATGATTCCTTTGCCAAATTCGCGAATTTTGCAAAATATGTCATTTTCATATAACCCACAATTATCGACATGCCTCTTTTGTCATCTTGTTTTAATTTTTGCCAAACCTTAAATAAATTTTTGCCAAATTTGTCATTTTCGTAAAATCGCTATTTGTCAAGATGTCCTTTTTTGTCATCTTATTTGAATATTTGGCCAAACCCTTGATGAATGTTTGGCACACTCGCCATTTTTGCCGAAATTTGCCGTTCTCGCCTACATTTGCCATTTTCTTATTGTAATAGCCATTTGTTAAGATTTCCCTCTTTGACACCTCAATTGAGGTTTTGCCAAACCTTTGATGGATTCTTGCCCAATTCCCCTTTTTCTCAAATTTGCCATTTTCGCGAAAATCGCCAACTGTCAATATGCCTCTTTTGTTATCTCATTTAATTTTTTTGACAGACCTTTAATGATTCCTTTGCCAAATTCGCGAATTTTGCAAAATATGTCATTTTCGTAAATCCCACAATTATCGACATGCCTCTTTTGTCATCCTGCTCAAGTTTTTGCCAAACTTTTAAAAATTTTTTGCCAAATTTATAAACTTTATAAAATTGTCATTTGTCAAGGTACCCCTTTGTAATTGGCCAAACCCTTGAACTCTCCATTTTTGCCCAATTTTTTTTCCTTTTTCGCCTACATTTGCCTTTTTTTTTTATAATCACCATTTGTCAAGATCTCCCTCTTTGTAACCTCATTTGAGTTTTTGCCAAACCTTTGATGGATTCTTGCCCAATTCCCCATTTTCTCAATTTGCTAATTTCGTGAAATCGCTAACTGTCAATATTGCAGGTTTGCACTCGCCGTCACGGCGGCCATGCTGGTGCGCAAGAAAAAAGAGCATTTCTCTCCTCTGGGAACTTAACTCTATTTTCGTGTTAATACTTGGAGACAAATACTATTGTATTGACCCCCCCCCCCCCCCCCCTCACACACACACACACACATGGTAGCCTTGTCACGTGGTTGCAAACCAAGAAGGCCTCTTTTGTTGTCTCATTTAAAATTTTCGCCAGATCTTTGATGAATCCAAATTCGCCAATTTCGAAAAATTTGTCATTTTCGTAAAACCCACAATTATCGACATGCCTCTTTTGTCATCTTGTTTTAATTTTTGTCAAACCTACAAATTCTTGCCAAATAAATCGCCATTTGTCCAGATGCCTTTTTTTGTCATCTTATGTAAATATTTGGCAAGAGACTTTTTGGCATACTCACAATTTTTGCCGAAATTTCTCTCTTTCGCCTAAAATTTGCCATTTTCTTATAATCGCCATTTGTCAAGATTTCCCTCTTTGTCACCTCATTTGAGGTTTTGCAAAACCTTTTGATAGATTCTTGCCAATTTCCCCATTTTCTCCAATTTGCAATTCTCGTGAAAATCGCCAACTGCCAATAGGCCTCTTATGTTCTCATTTAAATTTTTTGCCTGACCTTTGATGAATCCTTAATTGCCAAATTTGCCAATTTCGCAAAATGTCATTTTCGTGAGACCCCCAATTATCGACATGCCTCTTTTATCATCCTGTGTTAATTAGGTTTAGGGTGATAAATATGTTATAAATTCTTGTCAAATTTGCCCTTTTCGTAAACAAAGGAAAGGTAAAAAAGCTTAAAGGGAGAACTCGCCATTTTCACATCTTCTATAATACAAAATCCCTTGACGGACATCTTGCTACACCATAAATTGGACCGCTAGAGCTGGTCCCTACTTCCCTCTACTTCCTTTATATGATTCTTTAAAAGACGGACCTCCTTAAGATAGACCCTTTTTTCTGATCCCAGAGGTGTCCATGGAGAATTACCCAAATAAAAAATTGAAAGCAGGCTAAACTGTGCTCACATTTCTTGCAGAATTTTGATCCAAAAAAGTCTAACAGCATCATCTTCCAAATCAAAAGCAAAACACATCCACATTGAATTTCCACATTATTATTCTTAGCTACTTTCAGGGAATCATGCAGTCTGCTGCCTGAATGACTGCACTCATCCCTAAATAAAATTTGCTAATTTGAGGGCCCTCATGATACAGGAAACTCTTCAGCCTAAACTTTGAAATAGGTTATTATTTTCTAAATCAAGTGTTTATATATTATTTTCTAAAGGAAGACTTCAAAATCCCCATGAACAATGCTTCAGTTTTTTCTTGTTACGGTCATTTTTCAAGCCCGGTTCGGTGAATAAGCTTAAGCAGTAACTTAAATTACAATTTGCAGCAAAATCAAAAAAGCTCACAACTTCACGATCTATAAAAACAAGACAAGAGCTAGCCTAGCTTGAGCTTATCTGTACCATGACTCTAATCCTCATATAAAAACGCCTTTGAAAGTACTGCGAATAACATCTTACCTCAGACGCTCGAAAATACATTCTTGTTGCTACTGTCCTTCTTCGAAATCTCTGATTGTGCTTTCATCCTTGTCCCCAGGCTTTCTAGCTCTCCAACATATGAAAATATGCGTTGACCGAGGAAAGTTTCGAACAAACCTCAAACTTCTGTAAAATTCTCCAAAACCCATCAGGGAAAACGCTCCAAAAGTGTTTCATACACAAGTCTTCCACACGATCAGGACACTGAAACGAACAAAACTCATACTACAGCCCTCCCCTAGTTGGGAAGTCACATGAAGAAGACACGATCACAACGCACTTTGATTGGAAGAAATAAAACCCCATTCTATTGGTTGATAGGTGAGAGGACCAAACTGCAACGGAGGACACAACTGCAACGCTACAACTGCTTCTGAATTGATACCAGGCTTCTGTCGGTCAAAGTTAAATGTCCCGACCCCGGGGTCGCTTCGCACGATCAAAAGCCCGATAGCGGGGATAGTCCCAGGCATCAAATCCCCTCCCCTTGCCTGACTCCCCCCCAACGGGATTTACATTGATAGGTGCATAAACTAGCAGCTTTTCGGAAATTGAGCCGCAAAGTCTGGGCTCGAGAGGGCGGCAGAAACAAAGCCTATGATTTAAGCAGACACAAAAAGATACGAAGGCTTCAGACAAAGTCCATGACATTCACAAATACTTTGGTGAAATTAGTGTTAGTTTATGCTCTGTATGCCCCACTTGTCACCATTGTATCGGTTTTTGACGGTTTTGTATGCGGTTTTCGGTTTCGGTTTCGGTTTTTATGTTAATCGGATCAAGACAAAAATTGAATAGTCTATCCGTTCTCCCAGACTTAGAAATTAATGGCACACAATTAAACAGAGTCGATTTTACCAAGTCTCTTGGTGTATTAATTGATGAAAATCTAACATGGAGTAATCATATCAACGCTATATCTAAAAAAATCTCTTCTGGTATTGGATCTATTAAACGAATAAGTCGCTGTGTTCTTCCTGCAACTCTACATAATATCTATCATGGGTTAGTCCAATCACCCTTCGACTATTGTAGTGTTGTTTGGGGTAACTGTGCCAAAACATTATCTGACAAATTACAGAGACTTCAAAATCGTGCTGTCCGCGTCCTTACCCATTCTAGTTATGATGCTGACGCCAACCAACTGCTTAAAGAATTAGGCTGGGACAATTTAGAAACTCGACGTCAAAAACTAAAGGCTGAGATGGTCTACAAGTCCTTAAACGGCCTCGCACCGAATTATTTGTCCTCGAAATTCATTCAACGGAGTGATGTGATTACTTCTTACAATTTGCGCGATTCTGATAATAAGCTTGCAATACCATTGCCGCGTACTAACCATTACAAAAATAGCTTTGCCTATAGTGGTGCAGTCCTCTGGAACAGTCTACCCTCAGCTGCTAGGCAAGCAACATCTCTGACTAATTTCCGACGATTCTTAATTAATTCCGACACGGCATTCATGTAAAACAGGCTTTAATTTAGTTTACTTTTCCTTAATAGTTAGCAATATTTTAAATTATAGAATATTAATCTGTATACATAGTTTCGTATTTAAGTTGTAGCGTTATATTAAATTGTTAATGCCTGATGTATTTACCGTGTTTTTAAATAAAGATGATGATGATGATGATGATGATGCCGTAAACAGTCTGTACCTTACCGATAACACTATAGATAGATGGATGAAATAAACAACTAAGGGAACGAACATTGTTTATCGCCTGAGGGGGAAGGGGGGCGGCGGAGGATTTGGGGCTAAACAAGGTGAAATTTAGCCGATCCCCCCTTTGAATTTTACTTCAGTGAAGTGACCCGCCCAAACAAAATTTGATGACTTTCGCGACCCCTCCCCCCCCCCAATGTCTTCATTTTCCAAGTAAATTTTAGTGGTACCCCCTCTAAATCCTTCAAAAGTTTTCAGTGATCCCTCCTTTTGGTTTCTCAGTTACGACTGATCCCGACTTTTGTACTCCTAAAAATCAATTGATCCCCCCCAAAATCCTCCGCTTTAACTCAGTTTTCCAAGCCAAGTTCTAGCGGTTACAGTCCAACCCCTAATTGCTTTGTCCTTGGGGAAAGAAAACCCTTACCTTAAAAAAAAAAGAATGAGCTAATTCTGTCTTGTCTTAATTCAACCCGCTAAACACCCCGTTAACACGAACACTTTCTATGGCTCCCTCAGTGTCCTTATTAACAAGGTTTGACTCCATGTTACAGTGAATTGAGCAAGAACAACTAGCATAAGGTTGTTTAGACCAGGGATTCCCTTCTTAAAGAAAATGCAACTATTTTACCAGTTAAGCTCAGAAGACTGTCGTATTTTAATTCAACACTGATTTAAGGAGATGATAAACCGAATAGCAATGTGGGGAATAGGAATTAGAAGCCCACACTCTAACCGCTTTCACGATTAGATTTTTTTAAAATAAATTTTTAGTGACCTACTTTCGTAAGTTACGAATACAAAATCATCTTATAGCCTCGCGAAACGTCCTCAGCGGAAAAGAGCGAGGAGAAACGGCTGTTTTCGCAGGCTAATCATCTTACAGAGTATCCTGCTATTACGGAAAACAAATCAACTTGAACAAAATTGATTGGCCAAGGGACGGACCATTAGAAAAGTTATGAGGGCGGTGGGGGGGGGGGGGGGGGGGGGCGGGCGAAGTACAAAAAAATATTTGCGTTAGGGAAAATTAAATGAAAAAAAATTCATGCACGCCAATTAACCCTAAAAAATATTCCTGCTATGGCCTAAAAAAAATCATTAAGGAATTTGATAACGAAAAAAAATTCCTGCGCCTCGAAAATTCCCCACCCCCCCAATAACTTTTCTAATGGTCCGTTCCTAAAATATGACAGATGTTGACGGAAATATAATGAGGATAGATTTTACCGAAAACAAATGCGACACAACAACGAAAGGTATTTAGAAACTTGACAGTTCAATTAATAAGATCAAAAGTATAAATCAATTACCGACGTACGCGTCACGCACTTGTTATAGCCTCATGCCTATTATCCAGTTTCCGACAGCAAGAAGGGGTTCACTGTGCCCCTTCTGAGCCCAAAAATTTTACCCAGTGACATCATCCATAGCATACCTTGGGTGTCCTGTTCAGGGAAATCTTGTGC
>NC_133211.1:4242349-4302349 GCF_958299795.1 Porites lutea
CTACCTCTCAAAATAGAATCCCTCTGAAGTATCCGTTCGGAAATAACTCAAATACACTTAAGTCCAGTAATGATTTACTGCTTTTGGCAAGAAGTCCAAAAAAAGACTACAGTTGAAAAGACAATAAAAGTAATGTCGCCGCATAATTTTCTAGTAATTATATCTGACTTACGATCTAAATATGTTCTTCAAGAACCAGAAACAAGAAAAGCTTTCAGGCTCGGATCATGCCATCCACATCGGTTTCCACCGTTTAACGGAACTCGGTCAGATTTTTCATTATAAACAGTTTTAATAAAGAAAACTCTTTCCAAGTTGCAACTGACTTCATCTAAGGAGAATGGAACTGGCCAATATCCTGTCTGAACGACTCAGAAATCCATGCAAGGAGACTTAACTTTAGGAAGTTAAAATCAAGTTTCCCAGGAGAACATTCTCCCGGAATCTCCTAGAAGCTTGCGCCTTCGGCGCTCGTTTAGGAAATCGGTCAGTATTTATCCAAGATCCGCGCTAGCTTTGATGGATTTGGAGCCGGGGTAAAACCGGAAGGGAGAGGAAACAGGAGTACCCAAAATTGAACATTGTTGGAAAGTAATCCCACTCTTCAAGAAAGTTTGTTAATTTAGTTCCTAGCCATTCTTTTATCATACTGTATCATTTCATGTAACAATTTCTTTTTTTTTTTTCGAAAAACTTTGTAAAAATTCCCTCTTGTTTGATGTAATTATAAAGGCTGTTGTTGTTGTTGTTGAATGGTCAATAGCTGAATATTCTTAGAACCGACAAACGAGCGAAAGTCAAAATTGTAAGTAAAGACAATAACGTGTGCGTATGTGTGCAGAGAGGGGTGTGGGAAAGTGGTACAATCCTGTAGGGATACTTACCTACTATTGCCTCAAAATATTTTTCTGGGGTAGTTAGTTCTAGAAAAGGGTATCATTTATCATTGGCAAAAATATCAGAGCTACACGAGCGTGTCATATCAGAAACCTAAAAGGAAAATACACAGGCCCTTGGCAGAAAAACAGGGTTGGCCAGATATATATCCCTCGGTAATCTGTAAGATATATATCTCTGGGTGATCTGAATCGCACCTGAAAGAACACAGTATCGGGACATGCACAGATTGGAAACAGTCAACAGAGCAGTGTAACAGTAACAAAAATATGATAATCATTATACTGAACTTACAAGCAAAAAAACGTGATTTGTAGAACTTATATAACAGCAGTGACCTGGAAAACAATACATCTTGACCCCGATCTAGTGAAGTATGAAATGCATTCATTCCAACACTAAAGACACAAATAGAGGACATTGTTCTTTCTAAATCCGTCCGCTCCGGGAAGAACCCGCCTATGCTAATACTGTCGTCACTATCTGAACTGAGAGTGGCAATGTCACGAAAATCATGACCTTGTTTGGTAATTGAATGTTAGTATCTTAGATTTTAGATTTGATTGTGAAGTGTTCGATTACGATTCTCCCGCCTTTTTGCTTTTGCAGGACCAGTTTTCTCTGTCTTCTCTTAGTTTCTTCTGTTTAGACATGGAATCGACGCATTTTTCTCTCTCTCCCAGTAGATCTGACTGTCCCTGGGAATTCCAAGGACTCTTAAACATAAATAATAGGATTTCATAGAGTGCTTATGAAGTCCATTTATAACTAAATTATAAGAAAGCTGAGAAGAAGTCATTGTCGGTCGGCTTTACAAAATGCTGTATATGAAAGTGAAATCGCTGACACAATTGTTTCGCCTTAGCTCTCATTAGTTCAGCCCCTAAGGGTCATAACAGCCGGACAAAAGCAGCACTCTTTTCTGATTGCATGATTCCGGCCTTTGATTCAGAGGCACGTTTTCTCTGTTGAATCTCTTTCCTCCATCATCTTCACGTAATAAATTCATTGCCTGATTATAAATTTCGCACTTTCTCCTAATTCACCGACAGGAACTAAGACATCTAAGACCGAAAGGTCATAAATAATCTTCTTAATGCAACCTTAATTAACCTGTCTCAACACACACTGAAGTTGCTGGTAAATTATCCGTCAAGAAAATATATGGGAGTGACTATTTTGTGGGGCAATTTCACGAGAAAAAGTTTTCGTCTTAACTGGCAGCCCATCTAGTTTGGTTATTTTTAAAACTTTCAGAATTTAGCGGTATAAAATGTTTTGCTTCCAAGAAAAATTCACCACACGTGTTTGACTCTGATATTTATTGGACCGTCTCCTTAATTTTCAGCCCAACTGAGTTATGAGAGCCTGAAGCTATTAAGAATACTGGCCACGTTAAGTTGGACATGCTTTGCATTACAAAGGGTTAATTGTTTTTATCACGTCCTTTGCTTTGATGGTACATGAATATTTTAAGACGGTCCTTGACAACATGTTCCCTAGGTCACGTTTTGCAAATATTGAATTTTTTTTGAAGTATTTTTATTTTTGACACATTTTGAAAACTGTCTGGAAGCAAACCAAGATCCCTGAATGCGAAGAAGAGTCCAGAATGGAAAAATCTCTTCGCGATCCTCAACACCAGTCTCTCCCGCTCCTTCTGTCTTGCACCTGTCTTAGTCTCTGTTTCAGTTCGAATTAATATTCCTCCGCAGGGAAGAACAGGAATCTTGCTACAAGTAGGAAGATATAGTTTTCCCGTGTATCTTGGCCTGTTTAAAAACTCCTATATGGCGATCGTGGCGAAGAGCAAGAGAATGCGAATTTTGTACACTGTACAAAATATATCTAGATCGTTATTACATAGGATCACTTTCGTTTATTATTGGGCACCAGGCAGGAATATCCCTCTCTCATTTCAGCTGCGGAAATTTGAATGGAATAAACAAAATCTCAATGCAAATTTTCATAAAAACTATTGGTTCGGTGTAAACAATCGGCTTAGAACTATTACATACCGACCGCAAAAAATATTGCATTATGAAGCTCTTCCGACATGTGGTAAAGCTCCAACTATTTTGGAACGTGCCAAAAAAATGCAACCTAAGTAAGAAGCATTTCATTTAAAAGATCTAACATTTCCCACGATGTTTACAACTGAAATATATTGCTGAATGCTTTTTGGCACAAACACGGATGCAAATTGACGATCGATTACCCCCACAAGAAAATTAGACAAGAGACTAACAACTTTCATTTTCATTGATTCGTTCGTTCGACTTAAATTAACCATAGAATACAACAATACTATTTTCATATTTACAAAAATTTACCGTATTAGCGAACACAACTGTACAGGCAATAGATAAAGAAGAAATCATCATCTTAAGCTCTCGCATTGCACCTTCAAATCTATTTACATTATGTAGCCGATGCAATAATAATGTTAATGTTGTACGACAATAAAACCATGAAATTTCTCTCCTATATACAAAGAAAAGGTCGATTTTCTTGCGAAAGAGTTCTAAATAATCCTGCTCATGGATAGATCAGGATATCTTGTGGTTTCTTCAAATATAAAAGCTCTCTTAACATTTATGAATAAAACATTTATCTCTGTACAAAATCCAATGTAAGTCCACTGGAGATAAAAAAAAATTTCTATCTTCCTTTTCGCTATTCCCATCCATTATCCTTGATCATATGCGCCATTTCGATGATGAACTTTCCCTCTTTGTATTTCTGGCTATTCTCAAAGGCGTGCTCCTGGAAAAGAAATGAAAGTAAAGAAACATTGGGCCACTAATTTTAAGAGCGCTCAGGGCTGTTGTTGTCATCATGGCGAGAAATTTGCATAATGGCGTGTTTTCCTTCGACAGTGCGAAAAACACGCGGGAAATTTTCCCAAGAAATTACTCTGGTGTTATTGGGCAGCCATACAAAGAAAAAACAGAAAATAATACTCACGTATTTCCATCCCAACGTTGTTTTACAGCACTC
Source organism: Porites lutea (assembly GCF_958299795.1). NCBI lineage: Eukaryota > Metazoa > Cnidaria > Anthozoa > Scleractinia > Poritidae > Porites > Porites lutea. The sequence goes on from NC_133211.1 coordinate 4,246,247, forward strand.
GCAATAAATGTCGGCAACTGCATGAAGGCCCGTCAAAAGAACCCTTTCCTCAGCCGGACCGCAACCGACATTCACTCTGCGAATACAATAATTCAAAGAAACAGTTAGATTGAAAAACAGCACCTTAAAATTACATTGTAAAATGAATCTTTCATAAAATAACAACTTACACTTTGTTGAACAAGTAAGCTCGGCCTTGGCTACCTTGGAACGACTGAAAGCGAAAATTACATCTAAAATCAACATGGCTGTTGTTGTCACGAACTGGAACATAAACATGCGATTCCTCTAAAACTGACTTTATTTTCGCTAAAAACAAAGGTCTCACCTTCGAAATAAGTTCGTCGTGGTTGGCCAGGTGAGCCCGACAGTGAATACAACTGTACTTTCTGTGACACTGAGGACTGAGATACGCTTGAAACGTCTTCACCATGTCGTCGATTTCAGGAAATGAAACTCACTTCCAAATCCCGGAATGAATATTAGGTGAATTTCAAAAGCGTCACCACCACGAGGTTTAAGAGATTTTAACAGCAATTGGTCAAATCGATTGATCCTATCAAACCAAAGCCTACACTTTGCTTTCCCTCGCAGAACTAACACTTTTTCTGTCGCAGTTTGTGTTGTTTTGGAAATTTGTTTTTGCCACACACGTGACACTCGGCTGGGTTTTTGTTCATTTCCACCAATTAGAACGCAAGCTTTTGATAACCTGACGGAAAGTGACCAATCAGCGTGCTCTGATATAAATGCATGGCAAAGAAGTAAAGAGGTCTCGAGACCCGAGAAAACACCGGAAATCGAAAATCACGGATACCATTGCGTCATGATTTTCAGCAGCAGTTTCCGTCAACAAAACTCCAAACAAATATTTCTTTCAGGTGACTTCGCTCACGTGAACTTTTTATTCAATAAGAATTATCTGTATACAACCAAAAATCTAAAATCGAACAGAGACTTTTATCTTCGTGACGGAAGACATGCTTCATCCTGGTTGCAGAGAACTCCAGCTGCGCTCGTTTTGCTCGTTTGTATTCCGCGCACGATTCAAATCACAAGATATCCATGTGCGTTTCCGCGCGCAAGCGATAAGATCAAAAAACAGACTTTCACAAAACAATGCGCCTCTTCCGTTGACGATGTTGGCCGTGCGAATTGTTCACAATTGTTGATCGTGCAATATCAATATAAATTTGCTAACGATCTGCATTCTGTCAAGTCGTAAAACTTGTCAAGCTGGCTGGCAATCAGTACGCTCAAGAACTTCGTAGAATGGAACTCTTTTATGAAAATGTTTTAGAAATAATTCAGTGAATAAGGAAGTGCAATAGAATAACGAGTTCGGGGCCAATATCACGCTCTAAAATCGGGTCATTGACCCACTACTTGTTAATGAGAAGGCATTTACCGCTTCATCTGCATGTAATGTGGACCTTTGCATGTACCCCTTAAGAACTAAAGGCACGCGACCGATCGACCGCACTTAAGCCCAACGCTTTTTTGAGACCTTTCGCAGCAAGTTTGACTGTGGAAACAAGCACTAAGCCCCCCAAAAGACAAAGAATGGAGCATTGCGTTTATAGCCAGAAAAGAGGGGAAGGGGGGAGGGGGGAGGGGAAGTGTCGCAGCGTGTCGCCAGCTTCCTGTGCTTACCTCTATGAGGAGCTTGAGGAGCCTACATGGCCCCCTGCCTCCCCCTGCCCCTATGTATCACTTTTGACAAAAGGAGCCCATTCACATACTTACAAAGAACGCTGTATCTCGTCTTACGAAGTACAATATAAAACAGACTTCTTGTAAATTTCATATAACGGGAAAAAATGAAAACGATACAGCTATAAGCAAAAGTGCGTCTAGTGCGTGCAATGTTGCAATTAAAAACCGATTAATTGGCTCCTAAAATACGTTAATGACAAACTCTTCAACTCAGGAAATTCATACCTTTTCAGTAACCCGAAAACCTAAAAGGTCGAAAAAGGTACCCCGTTTGGGAGGAGCTTCTCCGCATAGGCCATCGAACACCCGGGCCCTGAGATTCTCTCCCCCTAAACAAAGAGAAACCATTGAAGGGCCTAACCGTTATAATTTAAGTAATGATGACATAATTGTTTAGAGGCCAGGTCTGAAAACGAGTATGAAAAATGACATTTTTTGGTCTGAAACAGGGTGAGGATTTGGAGAACCGGCGGCACTCCCCCACCAAGAATTGCAAGGAGTACCCCCCCCCCACCTCCCGGATGCCAAGCCCTGCGTTAGTCGTCGCTGAGTGATAGGAGATTATACTTCCTTGATTGAGTCATAAGTTGTATTTGGATTAAAAAATCTCCGTTTTCGGGATTACTTTGAGCTTGCTTCAAAGGTTACCAGATCCAATCATAGCTACAAACAGGAGCCCCTGCTACAAATTACAAGTAAGAATGGCAACGTGTAACTGTTATAGATACTTTTTCTTTTTTAGAATTGTGCCCGAATGGAACAATTTGCCCCGCTACGCTGTGGAGGCTGGAAATTTAAGACGTTTCAGAAAGCTACTCTTAAATCATATATCAATATGTGTATTTCATAATTTCATTCTTTTCTATGTAAATTTTTCCTCTTAGACACTGTTTTGTATTTTTTTACTTTTATTTTTTAGGAAGTTAATTCATATAGAGAACACCTTTTTAACCTCCTTTTCAGGATGCTATTTTTGTATCTTTTATTTTTATGATACCTTGAATAAAGTATGTATGTGTTTTTATATACATGGTAGGTGTCACGCTATTACCGTCGTTCTCACGTTCTCTGGAAGATCTGGGTACGAAATCTAGTGTCACGCAACACATACTCGAACATCTTGCGCCGAAACAATGGCATCACGTCCTGTTGTGCTGTGCTACTCATCCTTTACCCCTCCAAAACCTGCTCAAAACTTGCTCTTGGAACTCGCACGAGCTTACGAAGGTGATTTTACACTACTGGATCAAAAGGTGGTGACCGATCTCAGTGAAGATGAGCGAGCAAAGATAGAAGGGATTGTGTGTACCGGGGGTTATACCCGAACAGACCACAAACTGGGACAAGAGATTATGGACTTGCTACCTAATTTGAAAGTCATTAGCACTCCAAGCATGGGCTTAAATCATATTGACGTGCAGGCAGCAACAGATCGAGGTGTTCGTATTGGCCGAAGTTTGCATCAAATTGACGCTGTTGCGGAATTTGCCTTCGGATTGCTATTGGCATCCGCGAGGTCGATTGTGCTGGCTAATGAGGTCGCCAGAACAACTGTTTTTTCATCAGGCCAAGTGAGTAAGAAAGAAATTATATATTTCGAGTATGGTGAATCCTACCTTCCATCCCAAGAGTTCAGGTGGATGGCCGGGAGAGTTGCAGTGTCATCCTTCTCTGTCACGTGACTTCTCCACTTGTTGTACTGCCAGGAGCGCATCAAGGATCTCATTTATGAGTTTCTGAGGTTAAACAGGATACCGTAAACGACCTAATAAACGCCCAGTTCCAAATAAAAGCCTCTTTTCTAATAATCACCCCTTCTATGCTGTTAAAATTGTATCAGACACCCCTCTCTAGTAGACACCCCCATAACAATTACCCCAAAATACTAACAATTAGCAAAAAGAAGCAGAATCATTCAATTCATTCAGTTCCTTGCTCGATTTAAAGCCTTTGAATATTTCATCTTGTTCAATGTCAAGTTCAAAGTAAGGATAGACTAACAATGGCAACACATCAATGTTGGGGTTTGATGGAGTGGATATTCCTCTATTTTTCTTGATACTTTTGCCTAAAGCATATTAGTTTTGTTGAGCTTGTTACAATTCACCACTCCAGAAAATACCATAACAAACCATAATGCTTTTTGTTTGTCACCCCAAAGTTCTGCATAAGCATTGTCTTCAGTTTCTCTCGGGAGTTAAAATGGCCCCAAGAGAAACTGAAAACAATGCTTATGCAAAATTTTGTGGTGACAAACAAAGAGCATTATGGTATGTTATAGTATTTCTGGAGTGGTCAATTACGGTATGAGAATAAACGCCTCCCTACTTTAAATGCCTGCTATCTATCAAACACCCCTGCCTGGACCCCTACAATTAAAAAGGTGCCATGGGTCTTTATTAGGTCTTTTATGATATCTGGGGTTATGAGGGGCACGTAGGGGCAAGAAAAAGGTCGGCAGATACTTGAGATGACAACCTGGATCTAGAAACTGGGACTGTTTTTTGCATTACTACCCACTTAAAAAATTAACAACCACCCCCCTAATCCCTTCCCACCATGCAATAAACACAAATCGACCCAGTCTCCAAATTATAAGATGGGTGTGGCTTGGGATATTACATGAAGCCTTACATTAGTTATAGACCAGGCTGTTGTGTGTGACATTATGAGTCGTTATACAAGATGACCTAAACATCTCAGGTGACTAAGATATCAGTGTTAAATGCATCATTCAGATGTTTTTAACTACAGATCAGATACACAAAAAACATGCATGTTTGGGTTTTATAACATTGAAGCCGTCAAATTTCATTTACTACAAGGTCACAGGTAGCCCAAGCGTGATGCATATGACATGTTTTGATACTTCAAATACTATTTTGCATGGTAGAGAAATATGGACAAAATTATTTCTATCAAGCTTATTTATATTTACTGCTACTATCTGTGTTTCCAATTTAGCAAAAAATACAAATATTCAAGCCTATACAGCAAGTTACTGGTTCTACTCTGGGCATTATTGGTTTTGGAAATATTGGAAAAGCAGTTGCTGAAAAGGCAAAAGGATTCAACATGAAGATCTTGTATCACTGTCGAACTCCGAAAGAAGATCATGAAAAATACCTAGGTAAATAGACTATTTTTCCTCAGGGATAGTAGAGTAAGCAAAACAAGAGCACACGTGAAATCATCCCACATGAGAAGAGTGGGTGATTTTCACTCGCGCTTGCGTTTCACTCGATCTACTATCCCTGAGGGAAAATGGAGACTACTCATAGTCTATTCAGTAAAGGGTGACCATCATCATCATTTGTCCTCTTGGGACCCAGGTGCTCATGTTGTACAAACAAACATTTGTCATTCAGGCCTTCTTCCACATGGGGGGAGGGGGTGAATTGGGTTAATTTTTGGCAGATATATGCGGCTGGCATCTCGGGACCCCTTCCCAATTATAGCCTATTCTGTAGTCAAGAGGACCCCATCTCAGTCGCTTTTGAGCAAAAGTATTTTTTGCAATCCCAACTTACTCACTTTCTGTCACTTTTAAACCATGAATCTTCTTATTTCTTAATCCCCAATTACCAGAATTTTCTCACCCCCAACATCGTGGAATGTGCAAACCCATCGCAGTAGCTCTGTTGAAGATGCACCCCCATTATAGCCAATCCAGTCGTGAAAATGTGACCCTATCCAACAGGCACATCTCCATTAACCTGAGATCAGGCTCTATTTTCGTTTTGCTTTGAAAATTACATTCCGGCGGGCATGGAGAGAATGTATGAGAACTGCTAAAATTGGGCCTGATCTCAGGTTACATCTCCATTAGCCTATTACTAGGAAGTACCCCCTACCACCCCCTGGGGTCTGCTTTTGGCTAACTGAGTAGAAGCCTTAACGTTTTCACGCAAATGTCAGCTTCTGGCAAAGAATAGCCTGTGTAGCTGGAGGTATTAGTGTGGGAGTAATGTATTGCTTTGGCTGTGGAGCCACAACAAGATTTGGTACAAGTCAAATTCAAATCCCACCTGCCATAATTCTTGGGTTTTCTGAATAGTCCAACAACCAGGCGTACAGGAGTAACCCCCGCAGGTATCCCACCAGCTATGCAGGCTAGGCAAAGAAGAGTTTGATCAAGCCCTTTTTCTAGCCCCTGTCATGGTTGAATGAACAAGTGGAGGTGGTTAGCTCCCTGCTCAACACTAGCCTCCCACACAGACGTTCTCAGGGGGTCGCCCAGCAGGAAGAAGTCACGAACCCCTAAGAACATCTGCATGGGAGGCTAGTTCGACCGCTGAGGACCATGGCTGGTTTCTTGTACAAGATCAGTTGTCTATCACTGCACCAATCTATCATTATTGACCCTGCCAGGGACCAGAGTGCTAGCCAGCAAAGTCCTTAGGGTCACTGAGACACAAGCCCGTGTTTCACCACCACAATAGTCCAAGCTTGTCCAAGGTGAAAATGTTATGAACTCCACGACTATGTAGCTAGAGCGCATCATACAACTGGTGTAACCTAACACTTCCCCCAAGCAGAGGAGGGACAACAGTCGTCACTCCTCTGCCCCTCCCTCTTCCAGGATATTAGGGAGCTTTAGCAACGACGATGGCGACGGCAAAGAGGACGTCAAAAAAGCAATAGGTTTATTACGCAAAACAACAACTTTGCACGTGATCACGCTTTTTTGTACATTTCTTTACCGTCCTTTTCACGACTACGACGTGAAAATGCCTAATTGCAAGTTTTATGGAGGACGTAAACAAGCGACGACGAATCTCTTTTTCTCTCTCTAAACTTGAGTGCGGTCCTCAAGAAATCAACTCCAGGGAAATTCTCCTACATTTGACATTTTCAGCAAACTGGAATAAACGGGACAAAGATTGAAAAAACGGGAATTCATTTTAAAACTGACGTTTTCGCTGCAGTTGCCGTCGTCAATGCTAAAGCTCCCTATTCATTAGAAACAGGGACCTGTGTATCAAGAATCAGTATATAAATTGTCTAAAATAAAATCAAAATCAAATCACTTCCTATGAATAAACCTGAATGACTACAAAATAACATAGTAGCTCGGAAACTCCTGCTGTGCTATTAATATCTGGTATGCATTTTAGGTGTTTCATTCTGCCCAGACTTGAAGAAACTGTTGCAAGAGTCAGACTTTGTCATTTTATGCTTGCCATATACTGATCAAACCAAGCATATCATTTCATCTAAGGAACTTTGTCTTATGAAACCCACAGCCACACTGATTAATGTGGGTCGTGGTGGAACTGTCAATCATGATGACCTGACAGCTGCATTACGGAATGGAGTCATCAGAGGAGCCGCACTGGATGTAACAGAACCAGATAATCTTCCTGAAGACCATCCTCTTTTTACGATGCAAAATGTGATCATCACCCCACATATCGCTACTTATACAGAGTCCACATTTTTTAAAATGTTTACAACCGTTTTGGATAATTTGAAGGCTGGAATTAAAGGCAAAGATTTACCTTCTCCAGTATAGTAATTAGTCGGCCATCAGTTAGCTGTATGCGATGTTTGCCCTCATTGTATTCCCTTGCAAAATTTTGGGTGTCTTTTATTAATGTCAGGACTGGGGCACAAGTAAAGAAGTACCTACATTTGTTCATAAAAGAGGAAATAAATTTCCTTGTTTACACTTACCTGTACTATTTGATTTTCTGAAGCTTACAATTGGCATCCGGTTAGGGTTTCTGTCAATGGTCACTATTCCTTTGCCTGTTAAGAAAGTTTACTACCAGTTTAAGGCATGACTCATGTTCAGCAGCTTGCATCAGAGGTGTGGCTCATCACAGCTTGCCCAAGTCATTCCCACTTGGTGGAGAGATTTATCAGAAACAAAAATCCCCAACAAGCTTCTTTTTTGGACTTTTTTTTATTTCAAGGAAGGTTTTTAACAAGCTATGGTTCCAAAGCTCGTGGTGGTGAAATATGTCGGCTATTTCTATGTGTAACCCTGTGGGGGGCTACTCCCTATAATGGCTTATACAGGGAGGCTCTGCCCAAAAGGGTTACTTTTTTCAGGCGTCAGCAGGAGCCCTCCTGGCGTCAGGTATATAAAGGGGTAGGGATTTCACTATTTGAAGTAATGAAAGGCTAGGGAAATCTGTCATTGCGGTATATGAAAGGATATAAAAGGGCTAACAGGCCCTTATGGCTGTCAAAAAAAAAAACAAGAAAACTTCCTGATTTAGTGATTTACATGAATGGGCTCCTCTGATTTAGTCATATTTAATAGACGGTGTATTTAGGGATGCAATGTTCTATTTGCTATGTGAGAGGGGTACCATTTGCCAATAAAAGATATACGAGAAGATCAGGAGTACCTTTTCTGTCGAAAATGATATATAAAAGGGTAAGGGTTTGGACATTGAATCGGGTATAAAATTTTGTTGACCACTGGGAGTGTCTATAAACTCATTGGCATGAGCAAGAATCTATGGGCTCCTGGCATGAACAATGAACATCGTGTAAGGACAGGAGAAAAGAGACTTATCAGACAATGCTATCACCTAAACATCGAACTTTGGTTTATTGAATTTGTTGCGTTTTAAACGTGCGCTTACTCAGTCAGATTATTATAGAACTGGTGTTGTTACGGTACCCGATAAAACATAACTTTCCGAAATAACTCCATTGGAAGATCTGTAAGGAATGTAAATATTAAAATCAGGCGACAATTCAGATACACTGAACAATAACAGGAAGGCCGGTTGAGCACGGCGCTATCATTCGTGTTCTACGGCAGATCCACCAAGGTTTCCGATTCTGAGAAAGTTCCGCACTCATTTTGCAGACATTGTGCGTGTTCACATTCGTGAGTCGTTGCGGTGCGCTTGGGTTACCTGACCTGTGGCTGGAGAGTGGAACGCAATATTTCGTGAGACTAGAATTCCTAAGAAACGTTTTTTTTTTCTCTTCTGGTGTCGACATGTTTGTCATTGTATCTATATTGTGAAAAAAAAGGAAAAAAAAAAAGAAAGAATAAGGCTCACATAATATAGGTGATGTAAGTGATCACAAGGACAGAAAACATGAACATTGTCGCTAACAAATCTAGGTACCGGAAGTTAGCCATAAGTGTCACGCACGTTTGTGCTTCTGCTTCTGCTTGAAGAACTCAACCGAGCCGAAACGATGGCTTCACGTCCCGTTGTGTTGTGCTACTCTTCCTTTACCTCTCCAGTACCGGCCTTTGACTTGCTCTTCGAACTCACACCAGCCTACGAAGGCGATTTCACACTACTGGATGAAGTAGCCGTGACCGATCTCAGTGAAGATGAACGAGCAAAGATAGAAGGGATATTAGTCTCTACCGGGGCAATTAACCGTACTCACCGCAAGGTGGGAAAAGAGATCATAAACTTGCTACCAAATTTAAAGGTCATTAGCACTCCAAGCACGGGTATAAATCACATTGACGTACAAGCAGCCACAGATCGTGGTATTCGTGTAGGCCGAAGTCCTGGGCATTTTCCAAGTGACGCTGTGGCCGAATTTGCTTTCGGATTGCTATTGGCGTCTGCGAGGTCGATTGTGCTGGCTAATGAGATCGCTAGAACGACTGTTTTCTCATCAGGCCAAGTAAGTAAGCAATAACTTTAACTGAAAGCGGTATACGTTATGGGGCGCCCAATGTAAAAATATTATTTAGGCAATATTTTTCTAATTTTTGTGCTATTTAGAACATAGCATAAGAGCTGTTTTGCGACTTGTAAAAAACGCTTTCCAAGACATTTGCGATGTTAATCACAGATATCTAACTTTTATGCACCTCGAATGTGCTGAGGAAGAAACACTCGCAATAGAACAGACGCGTTTACGCTAAGTACTTCAAAATGTATGGTTTGTAGGGGTAAAATATTAAAGCTACAAGCGCTAGCGCGATCCGCTCGAAGACGGTCCCGAAAAGTGGACGAATGGTGGATGATACCTCAAGGGGGAGTATTTTAGTGGGGAAATAAAAGCATAATGTACAAAAAGGGGGATTGCAAAGTTATCTTCCTATGTCTTTTAGAAGTTAGACTTTCAGTTCCATTGATTAATTGACAGGGGTGCATGTAGGAATTGATTTGGGAGTCTCCAGGGTTAAAAAAGAGATCTGGACACTACTTCAACGGTTTTTGTTTTCAAAGTTCACTTTTTTCCCATTTAAATTTTCACGTGTTATTATAGTATCATATTGCACGCTATTCTTTAATTTTTTAAATTGTAACGTCTTAGCTTTACCTCTTCATTATATGTAAGACCCTGAAAAAGGAAGGCCGTGCCTTCCGAAATATTGGTAAATATATATATTTAATATTCCCGACTTTAAAATCAGCCTTGCTTCTTTTGTTTTATACCCTCTGATTTAGTCATATTTACAGACGGTGCATTTATTGATGCAGTGTTCTATTTACTGTGTGAATGGGATACCATTTGCCAATAAAAGATATACGAAAAGAGTACCTTTTCTGTCAAAGATGGTATACAAAAGGGTGAGGGTTTGGACCTCGGGCGAAGCCATCGCGTATAAAATTTTGTTGACCACTGGGGGTGTCTAACTTTGCCAACTCTTTGGCATGAGCATGAGCATTGAACATCGTGTAAAGAGATTTATCAGACAATACTAGAGCGGTTTTCACTTGACTGTCGAAAGTAATTGAGGAATTGGTTTGGTTTTGGTTTTACTACGCCCTTTGGTTGGCTAGTGTATTTACTTTGGTTTTGGTTTTACGACAGTCAAGTGAAAACCGCTCTATCACCTAAACATCGAACTTTGGTTTATTGAATTCGTTGCGCTTTTAACGTGCTTTTACTCAGTCAGATCATTATAGAAGTCGTGTCGTTACTCTACCCGATAAAACACAACTTTCGGAAATAACTCCATTTGAAGATCTGTAAGGAATATAAATATTAAAATCAGGCTACAATTCAGATACACTGAACAATAATAGCAAGGTAGGTTGAGCACGGCGCTATCATCCGTATTCTACCGCAGATCCACGAAGGTTTCCGATTCTCAGAAAGTTCCGCACTTATTTTACCGACATTGTGCGTGTTCACATACGTGAGTCGTGACAATGCGGTGCGCTTGGGTTACCTGACCTGTGGCTAGAGTGTGGAACGCAATATTGCGTGAGACTAGAATTCCTAAAGAAACATTGAATTTTACCTGGTGTCGACACGTTTGTCATTGTATCCATGTTGTGAGAAAACAAAAAATAAAATAAAAAATAAAAACGAATAAGGCTTACATCATAAAACCGATGTAAGTCATCACAAGGAAAGAAAACATGTACATTGTCGCTAAGAAATCTGGGTACCGGAAGTTACCCATTAGCGTCACGCACGTTTCTGCTTCTACTTGCAAAACTCAACTTGCACCGATCCGAAACGATGGCTTCAAGTCCCGTTGTGTTGTGCTACTCTTCCTTTAACCCTCCAAGACCTGCCTTTGACGTGCTCTTCGAACTCGCACCAGCCTACGAAAGCGATTTTACCCTACTAGATCTGGTGGCGGTAGCTGATCTTAAGGAGGATGAGCGAGCGAAGATAGAAGGGATAATCTGTACCGGTGGTTATGGCCGAACAGACCACAAGTTGGGAAAAGAGATCATGGACTTGCTACCTAATTTGAAAGTCATTAGCACGCCAAGCACGGGTATAAATCATATTGACGTACAGGCAGCCACAGATCGTGGTGTTCGTGTAGGCCGAAGTCCTGGGCATTTTCAAAGTGACTCTGTCGCTGAATTTGCTTTCGGATTGCTATTGGCGTCTGCGAGGTCGATTGTGCTGGCTAATGAGGTCGCCAGAACAACTGTTTTTTCATCAGGCCAAGTGAGTAAACAAGAACTTATACGTATTCTGGTATGCTTAATTAGAACCCTACCTCCCTTCGCGACAGATCATAGCGACAATATTATTTTATACTTTTCATTCAGGATTATTAACCGTAGTCGTTTTTAGTGTCGTCACGAAAACGCGTGGGAAGCGTTGCGTGACGACACTAAAAACGGCTGTGTACAATGATTTGGGAGCACATTAACCACCACTATTTGTGTTTTCAATTTAGCAAAAAATAGGAGTGTTCAGTCCTATACAGCAAGTTACTGGTTCTACTCTGGGTATTATTGGTTTTGGAAATATTGGAAGAGCAGTTGCTGCAAAGGCAAAAGGATTCAACATGAAAATCTTGTATTACAGTCGTACGCGGAAAGAAGACCAAGAAAAATGCTTAGGTAAAGTCAGTTAAGTGTGACCATCATGTGAATCGTATATTCTCTCAGGACCACAAGAGCAGGAACAAATGTTGTTCATTCAGGCATTCCATAAGAGTCTTATGGGTATCTGAGGGTGCGTTCGATTGGGAAATCCGGATTTAGATTTTCAAAACTTTGAAAATCTAAATCCGGATTTCCCAATCGAACGCGAAATCCGAAAACGGATTTCACCTCCGAGAAATCCGTCCTCAGGGTGGATTTTGGATTTCCTTTTTACCGTTCGATACGGATTTGCAAAACTGTTCTCGTGAACAGCGGTCTTCTTTTTCTTAATTATGCGTGCGCATGCAAGACCACTGTTCTTAAGGACAGTTTTTCAAATCCCTTTTCACGGTAAAAACAGAAATCTCGGCGTTGAAATCCGTTTTCGGATTTCGCGTTCGATTGCAAATCCGGATTTTAAAATCTAAATCCAGATGTCCCAATCGAACGCACCCTGAATAACAGCCCCCTACCTTGGTGTAGTTTAATTACAGGGCTGTCAACTCTCCCGGATAATCCGGGAGACTCCAGATTTTGAACCGGTCTCCAGATTAGAGTCTGAAAATCTCCCGGATAATCGCCGAAGTTTGCCATTTCTTGTAGATTCGACTTCCTGACAATGAAATTTAACAGATTTCGCTTTAATTGAGCTATTTTACAGTTAACATCGAACGTTTCTTCACAAACTCCGTTATGCCGTTGTAATATTGGCTTGGATAAATTCTGCTCGTAAAATGGGACCAAACGAACTCTCCGTAATAGAGAGGTGTCCGTATTATAGAGGTGTCCGTAAGGAGAGGTTAGACTGTACAAGCAATAATGTGATTGGTAGGAAGTAAACCAATAATTCCAACAACATCTTTTTCGCGTGTTTTTCCCATACTATTAACTTTTGGTATGCATTTTAGGTGTTTCATTCTGCCCAGACTTGAAGAAACTGTTGCAAGAGTCAGACTTTGTCATTTTATGCTTGCCATATACTGATCAAACCAAGCATATCATTTCATCAAAGGAACTATGTCTTATGAAACCCACAGCCACACTGATTAATGTGGGTCGTGGAGGAACTATCAATCATGATGACCTGACAGCTGCACTACATAATGGAGTCATCAGAGGTGTTGCACTGGATGTAACAGAACCAGATAATCTTCCCAAAGACCATCCTCTTTTTAAGATGCAAAATGTGATCATCACCCCACATATTGCTACTTATACAGAGTCCACATTTTTGAAAGTGTTTTCCACTGCTATGGATAATTTAAAGGCCGGAATTAAGGGTGAAGAATTACCTTATCCAGTGTAATACGTCAATCACCAGTTAGCCTTATGAAACGGTTATCCCTGGGTACTATATCCTCAAGCAAAATTTTCGGTGTATTTGGAAAAAAAAAGAGCTACAAGCTTGGACAGGATAAAATGGAAATGATCCGAACAGAAACAAAAATTAGTATTACTTCGAGTTAGCGCGAAGTTCGAGTCAGTAGCGAGGGTTCGAGTTATGGGAGTCGACTGTATGTATACATGTATATCCTTTTTAAAAGATTTTTCTCTTATTCTGCGTTTTAGAATATTCCATATATTCCGTGTTTTTTTGTAGTATTCTGTAAATTCCGTGTTTTAGTATATTCCGCATTTTAGAGTATTCCGTTTATTCCGTCATTCCGTTTCGTCATTCCGTCAGTCCACCATTCCACCGAATAGGGTCACCCATAATGCCCTTTTTTCATATCTGCCCCTGCAAAAATAAAAGCCCGCGAAATTAAGTATCCTCGAAATTTATAAGTACCAAAATTAAGGTATATGTAAAGGGATTTATCGGCAAAACATTTGGACGTTGAGTAATTTTTAGTGAATTCGTTGCTCATTTGTCATTTTTTCGCGTTTTAATACTCAGTCAGATTATTATAAAAGTCCATGAGTGACTGCACCCGAAAATAGCATGACTTGCCACTATAACTCCATTTGAAGATCTGTAAGGAATACTTTAAGAACGTCGGATACTTTATAGCTGAATCAATCAATCAGTGACAATTCAGATACGCTAACCAGTACCAGCCGTGTACGGAAGGTCCACAAAGGCTATCGATTCCGAGGTAGCCTGCGTAGCTGGCGGTATTGTGTAGTGGTCGAGTGAGATTTGGCGGCGGAGCCGTTGTAATATAGTCGAGTGAGATTTGACGGCGGAGCCGTCACGAGCGGCGAAGCCGCGAGAAATACCGCGGTATTTCAACCGCCTCGTCCCTACTCCTTTTTTTTGGAACACGGCTCCGCCGCCAAAACTTTAATCTCGCACCCACACAATACCGCCAGCTACGCAGGCTAATTCCGAGGAAGGTCCGCACGTATTATATAACGAGGCTGTGAGTGTCTGCTGCTGCACTGATCGAGTCGTGACAGAGTCGTGTGTTAGGGGTTCCTGGTCCAGAACCTGTGGCCGGAGTGTGAAATGCACTGCTGCGTTTCATAAGAGATGGTGTATATTTGATCTGGTGTCGATATGTCATTTCTTTCATTGTATTTCTATTGTGAACATGACCGCAAAATGAACATTCTCCCCAAGAAGTTAATATTCATGAAGTGTCACGCACGTTTCTCCGTCTGCTGCAGAACTTTACTTTCGCAGAGCCGAAACGATGGCTTCACGTCCCGTTGTGTTATGCTACTCTTCCTTTACCCCTCCAATACCTGCCTGTAACGTGCTCTTTGAACTTGCACCAGCCTACGAAGGCGATTTTACACTTCTAGATCAAGTATCAGTGACTGATCTGAATGAAGCTGAACGAGCAAAGATAGAAGGTATAGTGTGTACCGGTGGTTCTGCCCGAACAGACCACAAGTTGGGAAAAGAGATTATGGACTTGCTACCTAATTTAAGAGTCATTAGCACGCCAAGCATGGGTATAAATCATATTGACGTGCAGGCAGCCACAGATCATGGTGTTCTTGTAGGGCGAAGTCCTGGGCATTTTCAAAGTGACTCTGTCGCCGAATTTGCTTTTGGATTGCTATTGGCGTCTGCGAGGTCGATTGTGCTGGCTGCTAAGGTCGCTAGAACAACTGCTTTTTCATCAGACCAAGTGAGCACAACACACATAATTATTATTGGTATACTGATACTGTATGTTATAAATCCTTCGAGATCAGGTGGTGGGTTCGGCGGGCAAGGGAGGGAGGGAGGGGGTGGAGAGTGCTCTTGCTCTGTCTAGAAGCATGTTTGCAATATCTTTAATGGAGATGGCTAGGTCATGGGGGCATATCTCCAGTTTTATCATGCATACCGTAAACTGCCGCCTATAAACTCCCCCCAGTGATAGGTTCATCTACCTGTATTTATTATGACGTTTTGAAGCTTAATTAAAAACTGGTAAATAATAATAATAAATACTTTATTTTACTGCAAAAAAATAGCTCAACTGAGTATAAAAAAACAGCAGTATAAACCTATGTGCAGTAATAAAATATTTCAAGATTGAAGAAAAACAATAGTACATGTAAAAAAGTGGAAAGACTAATATTTACAATAAAAAAAGGTGTTAAAAATTAAAATGAATTAATCTACAATCTACACTTATGCTGTGTTTTGTCTTGTTCTTGCAAATACTTGAATGTCTTTCTTTTAAAAGATCCTAATGGTAGGCCATCAACGATTCGTCTACTGTCATACCGAGGTGCTTAAAGGATCTCTTCTGCTCTAGAAGCAGATCATCATAAGATAATTATACAGACATCTCTAGCGGTTTTGACTGCCCTGTGTGATGCTGATCAAAATGTATTTTGATCAGCACGGCTGTAGCTTGTGTGGAAGTGCTTTTTCTATTCCAGTCATAACCTCTGTTGGATATAAGCCCCTTCCTTTATAAGGCCTCCTAAAACACTTTACAGAGATATAAAAGCCCAGGGTTTATATGCGGCTGTTTGTGGTTGTAAGTAATCCAAGGTTCGTTAAAAAGACAATGTGTGGTGGAGAAAAGAAGGCAAGTAGAAGCAGGTGAAGGAAGTGAGCACCAACAAAACATCACATCTTCAATTTCTGATCTGAGACATCCTCCAGTATAAAAATAATAGATAATCTTCGTCCACAAATATAATATACGATGGTTCCCCATGTCTACATAGATATGGTCAGCTGGAGCTCACAGCATTGACAGGAATGCTGGAGCTCTATAAAGTGCCGCCTGGTTGGTTTAACACAGTTGAACCTCTCCACAACGGCCACCTTGAGGACAGAAGAAAGAAGCCATTGTAGAGAGGTAGCCATGGTAGAGAGGTTTAAAAAAGAGTCAATGTATGGACTGTTCGCTAAAAAAGTGGCTGTTGTAGAGAGGAGGCTGTTAGTGGAGGTTCGACTTTAATTTAAAACCACTTAAAAAGAAGCACTGAGCATACTCCCCCAATTATTGATGGCAGCTGTATCGCACCTCCTTAATTTGGTCAGTGGATTTACTCTCCTGAAAACTGACTCTTTTTTAAGGATTGATTTCTGAACTGATTTCAAACTTATACCCAACCATTTTCAAAATAGTTTTTTTTTCTTGTTCTGTCATGGCAATATCAATATTTACTACACCTAATTATTGATTTTTATTTTCTATCTGGCATTTAACTGATACTGTCATGTTTTTTTTCAATTTAGCAAAAAATACAAATATTCAAACCTATACAGCAAGTCACTGGTTCTACTCTTGGCATTATTGGTTTTGGGAATGTTGGACAAGGAGTTGCTAAAAAGGCAAAAGGATTCAAGATGAAAATCTTGTATCACAGTCGTACTAGGAAAGGAGATCAAGAGAAATGCTTAGGTAAGGATTGACGAGACAGTACTTTGAAAAACTCTTACTACAGTTGAACCTCCATGAGTGACCACCTCTCGTAAGCAACATCCTCCAATAAGCGACTGCCAATCCAAAACTCAGTCAAAGCCTTATAGTTGGAACCTCTAGTAAATGACCACCTCTTTTAAGCGACGGCAATGACTTTTTGGGCCTGATGGTTAATGATTATCCATTGGTTTCAACCTCTTGTAAGCCACCACTTGATGCATTCTTTGATCTCTATGTTTGCTGTGTGCACTATGCTACTTAGAATATACGAAGAACTTTAGTGACAACATGGAACTACACATGTTGCATGCTATAAATTGTCTTCCATAAAGTAAATGTGCCTGGACCTATTCTCGGAAGAGGCCCCCTGTGGTTTGATTCTTGTAAATCACCACCTCCCGTAAGCGACCAGTCAGTCTTTGCATTTTGGGTGGTCACTTATGGAAGGTTCGACTGTATTACACAGCTGGTAGTAGGGAAGGGCATAGGGTACACATGAACCCCATGACAGGGAAATACCCTCCTTATAGAGTGTTTTCACATGACGTCACGTTGGCTATGTTGGTGTCCCAAAACAATGAAATGACGGCCACGTTGGTGTCCCAAACCAGTCCTCTGGGAGTTGAACTCTTTTCTTATGTAAATGCTTTCTTTTGTTACAATAAATTTGCATATATGCTGGCCACGTGAGTGAAAACACTCTATATGTAAAGAAAATGTATTATTTGCTGCAGCATTTAGCAACAATAATTAGATAATAATAAGGATTTTAAGTGAGTAAATAATTCACTTCATATGAATAGAACTTTATGAGCCCAAAATAATAAAATAGAATTCAACTTTGATGTCTATCATTTTTTAAAGGTGTTTCATTCTGCCCAGACTTGAAGAAACTGTTGCAAGAGTCAGACTTTGTCATTTTATGCTTGCCATATACTGATCAAACCAAGCATATCATTTCATCTAAGGAACTTTGTCTTATGAAACCCACAGCCACACTGATTAATGTGGGTCGTGGAGGAACTGTCAATCATGATGACCTGACAGCCGCACTACAGAATGGAGTCATTAGAGGATCTGCACTGGATGTTACGGAGCCAAATGATCTTCCTAAAGACCATCCTCTTTTTAAAATGCAAAATGTGATCATCACCCCACATATTGCTTTTTACACAGAGACTTCATTTACCAAACTGTATTCTTCTGCATTGGATAATTTGAAAGCTGGAATTAAAGGCAAAGAATTGCCTTATCCAGTGAATAATGTCAGTCATTAGTTAGTTAGAGACTTCTATGCCTATTGTATCGCCCTTTTTGGTGCCCTTTCTGAGGACACAAGCAAAAAAAGGTAGGTAGTCCGTCCATAAGAGAGGACAAATTTCTTTGTTTTGACTTAAATCTCTGCTTGTGTGCAGTAGCTTAGTAGCAAATTAAAGTATTTTAGGGCATACTATCTTTCATCACAGCTTACTGGGTGAAGTTTCTTTTTCAACAAAAAGTCCTCCAATTAATTCATTAGCCTGCAAACAAACTTCCTGCAGCTTCTGGGGTACCACCCTCATACCCCCAGGAGTTCCAGGAGAGCTTGTTCGCAGGCTACCAATTCATTGGTGTAAGGCTTTGTAGAGCATTTTAATGGGGGCGGTGACAGAGGGTCCAAACTTCCTCTCCGCTGTACCTTGAATTTCCTGCTCCAATTGCATTTTTCTTGGCTAATTATACTCTTAACATTTTTTCCAATTTAAAAAAAAATGAGCATTACTGCATAATTTTCCCCTACCTCTCCTGCGTCCCCACCATTTAGAACTCCCACCTCCTGCCTCCCATACCCCTCCTGTTCCTTATTCACTAGTGCTCCCACCCTCATCCCCCCACATTATAAGGCTATCACTTGGACATCAAATTAAGACCATCTCTATTTGATTACGCACCCATCCTTGAATAAGTACCCGCACCTCAAATAACAGTCCACCTTATAGGTAGGAAAAGTTAATGAGTGCTTTGAATAAGTGCCCACCCCTCCCCTTCCCCCCCCCCCCCCCCAAAAAAAAATATATATTGACCTTACTGACAGTGCTTGAAATTGACTAAGTACTACCAGAAACCCAAATGAGTTTCTGGTACTACTAAGAGACTTCCCTGAAGACCATCTTAGTATTTTAAAGAAGTTTTCAATGTACAGTTGAAATTAGCATGAAGCTGGCCTAGGAGTTTGCTACTCCCCCCTGGAGGGGATGCTAGTCCTTTGCAGGGTTACCCCCTGTGGTATGTCAGTGGTACCCTTTTTTAACACCTAGCGCCCTCTGTCCCCAAGGTGGCCATTGTAGAGAGGTTTACCTGTACGTACTAGCCAGGCAACTTACATTATTTTTATTTCCAAGTTAAGAAGGTCAATTTTGTTAAAACAAGTTTGTGATAAGTTGATTGAAACCATGCAATATGGAAACTTGACAGCATGTAAACTATAGAGTTGTAATTATTGTATTTTCTTTAGTTTTTTTCTGTCTTTTTGGTCTTAGTTAGGTACAATAAAAGACTTACTGCCAAAAGCATGCTTTGAACATATACTGAGTATAAAGTGCATGCATGTATGTTGATACAACAAATTGAATACTTATTTTCATACACCACATTCAAATTTTATTTAACTATTTCAAAACTATTAATTTATTTTTACAAATAGGTTGATATCTTAATTTTCTGAGATAATAATCAAATATGATCTTCCTTTCAATTCTGTGATAATTGTAAACCTTTCATTTATCTGATAAAACTTTAACCTCTTTATTAACAAACACTTACAATAAATTTCCTCCACTTTACAAATCTATGTTAAATAAAAATATTTAGTTTGCACTTTGCATGTCATTTTTGGTGTTTCAATAAAGAGAAATAGTATTTTATTTTTTTATTTGTATTTATCGAGGAAATATAAATATTATATTATTTGTAAAGAGTCATATCTTCACACGCATACCAACATTTCATGACAACTTAAAAAAACTGAATTAAAAAAAAATACCCGCTCAAATACAAGGAGTTTACCTTATCACGTCAAGAATACCCCTTGCATTTTTTCATGGATATTTTAAATTCTGGCCAAAAGGGGTAGAGATGGTAAAAGCACACATGAGCTGCAAGAGCCCACAAGTTCTGAGCTTAACCTGGTTTCAATCCGTTGCATGAAATACCTAGTAGTATTGTAACTCCCCCCTCCCACTCCAGATGGGATGCTAGCTAGTCCATAGTTTTACCCCTACTATTATGTCACCGGAAACCATTTTATATCCTAAAAAGCAGAAACAATGAGGAGCAAGGTTTCTTATCTAAGAAAAAGCGACTCAACAGCAAACATTAAAGGGGATACTTAATTTGCTTCTAATGTGGCCCAGGCATTGGGTACTTCTGTGGGAGTGTCCACAACACATAATAATTATTGTGGAAATACAGCATACTTACCCATCCATAAAAAAACTACTTACTACAACTATCTTCTCAGGATGAAATTTGTCCAAATGGGCACATATTTAAAGAACTATTCTACTAAACCATTTGCTACATCTCAACAATTAGAGATAAACTGACCTGTATCTACACCTGGCTAATAATATCCTCTTTTTCTGCCACATGAATTTTGACTTTTCTAACTCCTGGGAGTAAGGGGGTGTCACTCACTTCACTATTTTCGCTCAGGTTCTGGAACAACAATTGAATGATTCATTGGTTGCCTTTGAAATGTGTCATGACTTCAAGATTGACTATATTCTGCCCTCTGAGAATCTGCTGGGACACCTGTTTGTGATTCCAGTACAGAACGTCTTTTCCATTTACAGACTTTAAGTACATTCGGACCTGCATGGCAAGAAAGGCAAGAAAAGGATTATTGGTCAATGAGTGACACATTAGAATAATAGCTTTCAAGCAACTGTTGAACTGAAAAAAAGGAGTTTTTCATAAATGATAATAGCCCTTAAGTAAGGTTTGATTCTCATGACAGTGTAGTTGTCTGCTTCATTAACCAATTAAGCCCTAATACTAGTAAGCTGCATATGATTTCCCCATTAACTCTTCTTCTACAGGTAGTCCTTTTTTTACCCAAAAACACCAACAGTAAGTTCTCAATGCCTTCTTGGTACAATTCGACTCTGCAGTAACCATTGACAAGAATTTATTTAAAAATTGTTACTGGTACATTTAATTTGTTCTTGATGTGCATTTCCTTTTTCCCCACAACTTTGATGTGTGACTAAGAATGTTTTGTTACTACTTTTTTTTCACCAGTTTAAAGACCTTGCTCTGAGTGGTGTGAAACTGAGTTAAAATGTTCTGCATGAGGAATCAAGGCCATGGACAGTTAACCATTTGTTTCTGAGTGGGCGGTGAGATGAGTAGGTAGATTAGCGTTTTAGTATTAGTTGAAGGGTATTTACCACATGCTTTTTTTAAAAGAGAGGAAAAACCTTTGCCCATATTTTTCTTATTCTCAGAACTGCAAATAACAGCTGGGCTTGGGGCTAAGACGAATCTAAATACTAGCATGGCCGGTGTTAGACGAGTATGAAATCTCTGCCGTTAGACATGATGACTGGACAGATTAAATACTTGAGGCTATCAACTTGAAGCTCAAGTGGCTGCAGGGTCTTTTTTTTTTTAAGAAAAAAGAAGCATTGGTCAAAAATTAAGCAAAGTGGATTCAACAAATTTTTTACCATACTATTGTGCAAGATACACATGTACTCTGTGACAAAGGTTGGTTTCTGTGTGTGCTAGGTTTGAAGAAGATGGAGCTTAAGGCCATTGCGCAAGATGATTAAAAGGATGGTTCTTTTCAAGTGGAACCATGGGCATGGCAACTACTAAAATTTTCTCTCATACCTTTAACCCTGCAGCTGCTGCAGGTCCTTTTGGATCTATTGTTTGTACGTAC
Source organism: Porites lutea (assembly GCF_958299795.1). NCBI lineage: Eukaryota > Metazoa > Cnidaria > Anthozoa > Scleractinia > Poritidae > Porites > Porites lutea. The sequence continues at coordinate 4,267,996 of NC_133211.1, forward strand.
ACTGGACTGGAACCCCGAACTACAAACCCAAACCCAACTGCATCACTCTTGACCTAACGAAGATAAAGGGGCAAACAATATTGCTCTGTGGCTTAGGAAGTTGTTTTAACTTTTAGCTTGAGAGCGCTACATGTACATAAAACTTGATACAATGAGAGAACAAAGAAGGGTAAAGGTAGTGAAGACTGTGGAACTGAATATTAGGGGAAGGCTGTGATAGGACTTGCTTCATAAATAGTTTGAGTTTGACTTGGAAACTCACAGTCAGGGCAGTAGTAACAATAATAATAATAATAATTGTTTCGCTTGTAGGAGTGGCTTCAGTAAGGAACAATAATACTTACTATTACACATCACAATAAAATTGCGTTGCAGCCAACATACCCTGATATTTTTGGTAACATAAGGCCCATTAGGATCCAACAGTTCTTCAGTAGAAATTTCTCGGACAATAACTTCAATAAAATTAAAAAAACATTACAAGTCAACTTTAAAAGGTAAAGAACAAAATTTATATTGTAAATAACAACTATTCTGTTAAGATCTTAACCTTCATTTTTAAGAGTAATTCAATTTCAATGAACAATCAATGATTGAATAGCTAGATTACAGTACGTTAAGAGAATGCATTTTAACTACTAGCAATGAGAAAAGCTAAAAAAGTCCAGGGTGCAAAGGAAGTCAGTTTTACAGCTTGCCTTTCGAGCAAGCTGTAGCTAGCATATACAAGCCCAAGAGTCAATTTAACTAGCCCCCCCCCCCCCCACCCCCAACAAGAATTCCAGATCAACAGGACTGATTACAGTTCATCTGTTGGATTCCTTTGAAAACCTTCACTTGCCCATCAAGCAAGTTAAGAACAGTTTTCACTAGCCCAATAGCAAAATCCACTAGCCCTGGGCTATGGGACACAACTTTCTTTGCATGCTGAAGTCATTACTTGCACTGACTTAAGACTACTAGTGGTTGTAAGGCTTCAAGAAAAGTATCTGACCGCCTGTATTCTTTTAAAATGTAGCTTATTTAAACTACAGTTATTTGACTAGAATAAATCCAAAACAAGGTATTATTATCTTTGACAAGGTTAAAAATCACATTAGAACAGGAAAAGGAAAAAATATGTAGGGGGAGGAGAAGGGGAGAAGAAGAGAAAAAAGCAATGTTTGCACTCATAGTTTCTATATTGACCACTTTGAGACAGTTTTTGTACAACAGTACCGTAAAGTAAGTTCCCAAAGTAACAACCCCCCCCCCCCCCCACACACACACACACACACACCGAAAAAAGCAATAAAATGAAATAAGTTTCTCCAAATAAAAAGTGTGGATGTTCTCACAATATTATTGTCCTGATATTATTGTGGTAACTTTGTATGCCATGTACGATACATGTTTTAGCTACCCAAAAGAAGCGACCTCCTGAAAGTAGTGATAGGAAAAGGCTGCTAAATCCGAAAGTAACCAGGGTCATTACTTTCGGAAGTTTACGGTAAATGGATTTAGAGTGAACAAGGACTTAAGTGAAGTAGTGTTTTAAAAACTTAAGCTAGATGATTAAACTTTTCACAAAGTGCTGATAAAAGTGACAAATTCATTTACAACTTTGACCAAGGGGGTTGGCAGTTACTTGGAGGGCAGCAATTATCAGAGAAAGCATACAATACTTGTTTGAGGAAATACAGTATAATTATGTTTTCCCGGTCAACTACAGTAAATTAAGGAAACAAATGTACATTTTGACTCCCCCACCCCCCTTGACATAGCACAATAGTTTTGAATAAAATGGCCTGGCCACTATGAATAACCTGGTCTGGGTGATTGACTTGGGCTGCCACTGGATGGGAAATACTCTGGGCTGTCTGGTGAGTAATCTATAAATAGGCAAGAAATAGCAATCCATTACTTAAAATGCCCTCTTCAATCCTGGGGGTAGCCAGTCTTAAATCTTTAAGCCCAAATATCCAAATACAAATTCTCAAGACTGATCTCCATACATTTCCTCAATGAATTAGTTAGGAGAATTTGTTTGAAGATCAAAGCGTTTTCCATGAAGTGATTACTTTATATTCTCACAACATTTTCACTTGATTTTGTATTGATATCATTAGGAGAGAATAGACTTTCGTCACTCTCGAGACTTAAAGGGTTAATAGGCCATTTCAGAGTTCCAAAAAAACCTCACTTTAAAACAAAACAAGGTTAAGTGGTACAAATTCTTTGTTGTGAAAATGAGTTTTATTTGCATGAGAATAAAAGAATCATTTTCATATCAAAGCCTTTGCAATTAGCGTTGCTTTGAAACAGAGACTTGAGGCAACTTGGAAATGGCCTATTTATGAAAATTACAAATTAATTCATTTAGAAAATTTTAAAAGGTTTACTGGCTACCCTGCAAATACAGGTGTTCTCATTGCTTCAAAGAAGAGATTAGCAGGGGCTGTACTTGCAGCCAAAGCTCAGCTCTCTGAAAAATAATTCATTATCCCTTTCTCTGACTTAATGAGCATTAAGGTATGGGACGAGATCCCTGTCAAGGAACACGACAGAGGACTCCAACTTCTAATTATATCCGAGAAAGGGAGGGAGGGCTTACCCTTTTCACTGACACTCTTTGTGAACTCGTCTGACAACTTTGCATATATTATTCAGGTTTATATAATGCCTAATATGTTGTCGCACGGCATAATGAATATTACATGACTGTGAATAGATACTTTAGCAACTGGCTTTTCAAAAGGGCATGATAATATTATGAATAAAATTTTATTTTTATTAAATTATTATTTAAAGATAATCAACTTTCATATCTGGCAGCCTGAACAACTAAAATACTTTTATCCATAATACTATCGAGAGACTGAAATATGAAATATTAAAGCAGCAATATAATAACATAACCTGCATGTAACTTTAAATACATGCGTCTTAATGATACATGACTAAGTTTTACTAACGACAGCAACACTACATTACAGCGGGTGAAAGTTTATTTTTCTGTTAAGCCATGAATAAATGGCAGCCAATGATAATTTAAAATGCCTGCCATTTGCTAGATCTTAAAACAGCTAATTTTCCACTCCCTAAATGCCATTTCTGTAAGTAACAGCTACACTGATCTTCTGACATTTATGAGCAGTATTTGGAACCATTCCATGGCCCACTGGGTTGCATATGCCCTTACTGCTGCAATAACAAGAGATTTGCATGGAGAAAAGTGGTTTCACATCTCCCTTGGATGTAGTGAACAGGATTTGGTTCCTCATAGGTGAACCAATATATTAGATCTTATGTTAAAGCATGGCTCAGAGTTAGATAGTACCATTCAATCCCTTGCTGTTATCCCCACCATCTGTAGCCATTACCAACCCTTTCCACATTGATATGTATTCTGGTATGCCAAACTACCTACCAAGTGGCTCAGTTATTCGTGGCTTTTCTTTTAAAAAGGGAACAGGACTAGATCGCTGTGTATTTAATGGAGGAAGATTCCGTCGTCTAAAGTTCCTTGGTGAACCAGGAGCCTTGTCATCCACAATACCCAAAGTGTCAATCATCTTCCTGGTTACTACTTTATCAATCATGAACTGATAGAAGATGTTTTCATCTCTAAAGTGAAATTCATCTGTAACTAAAAGAGTTGTAAGAAAATTTAAAAAAAACCCAAACTTTTGCAAAGACTCCTGACTGTTACTAGGGACAGGGAAACAAATTGGCCAATAGCTGACCAGCATGTCCCTAGTAACGATCCCAGAAGTCTTTGTGAAAATCAGCTTGGCCCAGTTTCCTTCTTGTTTCTAAAGGTGATGTTACATGGGACAATTTGCAACAAAGAGTTTTAGCGCAACACAGTATTACAGCATTGTTGCAACATTGTTTCGAATGGTTGCAACATTGTTCCAACATTGCTACACTGTGTTATGCTGAAAATCATCATTGCAAATCGTCTCATGTAACATCACCTTAAAGTGGCGAAAAACTTATCTGAAAGAACTAGTGACATGTAAAAAGGGCATTGGTTATATCCCTAAAAAATTTAAAAATAAAAGATCCAAATTATTCTCTTGCCCTAAAGGTCAAGAAGGAATGAATCCAAAATGACTGGAGGTAATCCGCTTGGCTATTTACAAGCATGGCAGATGATGTTTAACTCAAAACTACTAGGAATAAATCCAGATATAGCAGTCAGTGTGGGATTATGAACTATTATTGGGGCCACCAGATTGCAATTCTAGCACTGCTGCTAAGCCAGGCTTCCTCCTCTTTTTCTTCGTTTGAGAAAAATTTGGTAATTCCCCTACTTCCATGCATTTATTAATAGACTTTCCTTACCATGCTTAATGATTGCTTGATCTAAGAGTTCTTTCCCAAGTATTAATCCCTGAGTTCTATCGGTTACTTCACCACTTTGTATCAACCAGTCCACTAGTTCAACGCCTGTGAAACAACTTCGGTACACAAAGTCATGACAAGGACGTGACTTGATTAAATGGCAGTCCTCATTCTTTGCCCTGTATGGAAATTGACATTCACTTCATTATGAGTGAGGAAGTGGGTGAAAAATGTAAGAGGGTTTCTCATTAAAATGTCAACAGAATAACAGGAAATCAATTTCAACAGCTAAAAAACCAGTAATACACATTCGGGCCCCCAAGTCTACTATTCCCTGTTAAATTAAATTTTCCTTTCTCTTTTTTTTTTTAACTCTTAAAAACTCTGCTTACCCATTGTAGTAATTCTACATGCAGTCAATACACAGTGGCAGCAGATCTTAGCAGAGTGACTGAGCTTGTTAAAGAACATCCCCCTGCCATTAACTGACACTTTTTGTTAAGCTTTTGACATTTTTAAGTAATTTTCAGGAATATACCAGGATAGAAACCCAGTAATGAGGTCCTGTTAGGGTAAAATTGTAACAAGTGACATGGCCTTAAACTGAATGACATGGGACAGTAGAAATGGTGACAAACGATACAAACATGGGTTGAAACTGCGAAGGAATGTCCCAGGAGGAAGTAGATCACCTTTTTAACACAATAGTTTTACCAAATTTTTCTTACGCTCTGCCGGTTTATGGTGCCTCAGATTCCGACCTTTCTGTAATACAGAATTTTTTAGACTGGTGTATGAAAAGAAAGTTTATGTCCAAGAATGTAAATATCAGGGACTTGCTAGAGACGGCGGACAAGACACTCTACAAAAAAAGATCAAATGACCCCGAATGTCCGTTCTTCCAGTTTTTACCTAGGGAAAAGAACACGAGGTACAATCTTAGAAATACGTCAGTCTCTGTCCCTAGAATCTACACTGACAGGTTTAAGAACGTTTTTAGTAACAGAATAATTTTTAGATATGATATGTAAATAGTTTTTTGAGTTTATATTGTAACTTAGGATATGTAATTTTATCTTAAGAAACAAAGATTATTATTATTATTATTATTATTAGCAACAGAGAAAAGAGCAAATACAATAGTAAAATACTGACAGCAACATGGCTTCCTCCTCAATACGCAAGACGACAGGCCCCAGTTGTTGAAATGTTGGATAGTCCTGTCTACTGGATAAATCACTATCCATCGCATAAGTATTAGGGAAACTTATTGCGTTATCCACTGGACAGACTTTTATCCAGTGGATAGATTTATCCACCTTTCAAACAACTGGGCCTATGAGGCTGAGTAGGATGTGAAGAATTATGCAGATCAAGGAGGATGTTATCCACCGCGGCTGAAGGCCTAGGTGGATAACATCCTCTGAGATCTGCATACTTTTTCACATCGTACAAAAGCCAAATTCAATAATTCTTTTATTATTCATTCAAAATATTTCTAAGTTCTTAACAAGCTTTCCTTCTTGTAGACATTCTTCTAAACTTCATTCATTTGGTAGGATTTCACAAGGATATAAAAAGATGTTTTCATTTGCGGAAACTCCTCAAAAAGTAGATAACTTTCATCCAGCAATATGTCTTGCATATTCTTGCATTTCTTCTGTTCAGCTTTAATCAGAAATTTGTCTTCGAATCGTGGTGAACTCTATGTTTTAGTTCACACGTGAAGATACAGCTAGTTGACGGAGCTTGGAAAGGATGTTGGTCAGTGCTCTATTGCCTATGCAGCCTCATTTCCAATCAAATATACCATCGATCAACCTCATTAAAAATCAAATATGCCGTCAAATGGATGGTAAATTGCTCGCATCTTCCAAATATGGCCAGCTCCAATTGGTTATGAAGAATTAGCTGGAGGCTTTAAGAAAATCAGAAATGGCAAAATATTTTGAATGAATAATAATATGTATTGACCATGCATGGTTCCAAAAAGGGACAAAAAACCTTTTTTATAACACTTATTAAATCATGATGACTAAAAGAAAGCAGTGTTACCTGCATACTGTACAAACAAAATATGAGACAGGACACACAGGACAAAAGATGTTGGAATTTTTAAGACTCAAGGCCAGGAACTGGTAGCCTGAGAGAAAAGACACTGTCTCTGTGCTTTTATTACAAGGCAAATTGAAACAAAACTGGAAAGGCATCTGCTATTGCATGCTGGAAGTGGAAGCAAGGGTTTGTTTGAGTGTCAATCTCTTTACCTGTGATAAATGTCACAGCCACGATAAACTACAACAAGGTCAGGGTTAAGAACAACTGTCTCATCATCCCGTCGGAATCGGTAGAATAACATCTCATCTTTAAACTGGTGATCATCGCACACTAGCAATAAATAAAACAAACTATCAAGACCTATCTATGCCATATTAAGACAACAAAAAATCGGGGCTTGAAAAACCTTGATTCTAGCTCTTGCATTTTCCTTGCCCAAGGCCACTTCTTGCTCATCTTAGTCAATGACTTTGTCAGAGGATGACTTGTCTGGACTCTTACCCATCCAATAAGAAAACCTACTTGTCCTGGACTACTGTACGGGACTTTTTGGGGGCCCTGACCATGCTGGATCAAGGTCTTCTACAGGGAAGCTAGCTCATCCTTAACTGTTGCAATGGACGCTGGTTTTTTTAAACATTTGATCAAATAACAAAATTAATGTTGTACATGTAGCTCTGATGTGGGCATAGGCTGAGTGTACCAGGTTTAAAAATAGTACAAGGACAGGTTTTGAATATCAGTACTGTACTTTTTACAGGCCAGGTTTAAGGGTACGGTAAGATTATTTGTCACATATCTAAGTCCTAGCTTTGAAGAGCTATGCCAAGACAAAAATGCCAAGAACTCTTAATCATTGGGGATTCTCCTTGTAAGGTGGGGTGGTGAGCTATATGATTACATTTGCCATTATGAAGGGTAGTCATCAGTCTACTCTAGGGTAGGGTATAGAAAAAGGGCTGTCACTAAGATTTCAACTGTGTCTAATGTGGGCATAGGCTGGGTGTGAAGTCATGGCCAGTGTGGATTTGTATACCAGGTTTTAAAATAGTACAATGACAGGTTTTGAATATAAGTACTACACTTTTTACAGGCCAGGTCTGAGGGTCGGGAGGAGTACTAGTTCAGTCGTATGATTTAGTCTAGGAAAGGCTAAGGTTTCCAGGATTTCATGATCCCAGCAATACACATGGAATTATTTCTTAAAGTGCATCTTACCAACCATGCCCCCATCCAATACTTTTCAGTTTCAAATGATGAATATACTGAAACCGCAGAATGAAATAAATGCAAAGAGGATCATCCCAGTTAAAGACGTGACTTATACATTTGTGAAAAGAAACCCTGCAAAAATCAGGTTGGCCAGGAATTGAACTCTGACCTCTGTGATACCGGTGCTGTGCTCTAACGGCCGATTGACCTTGCAAGCCAACTAGGAATATTGGACATTACATTGGTCTCTAATATCACTATAGCCGGGAAAGATGAACATGAAATGCTAGTAATGTGAATTTAAATTGGAACCGCGACATAAAGAAAGAAAAAGAAAGAATATCATCGCAGATAACGACGCAATAATCTTCTTTGCATTTACTTCTTACTTTCCAGTTTCTTCTCCAAATCCAAATCAACGCTAATAAAAAAATGTGTGCACAGACGCAGAGTAACTTAACTGGCAATTTGCAAGAAACAAGACTTTTCCCTTCTTCGCTTGCGTTTCCCTTACCGTGGTGAATTATACCGTGATCTAAAAGAACGTTCATGCACTGCACAGCCCCTCCGCGCGAACTTGCATCTCCATGTCGAATCAACCAGTCAACCAAATCGCGACCAACAAAACAACAAGAGTACATCCTCAAGTGATATCGCCTATCTTTGATCATAACAGGGTCTTCTTCAGCGTGCAGCCTGTTCCTCAAATGCTCCCCGACCAGTACGACTTGCAACGCTTTCAAAGAGAGTTGGTCTGTCATTTCTTGAGGGTAAACAAATAACACAAGCGCGCATATCATAATCTAACGAAACGGCTTCAGTTTGCTCGTGAAACAAGACACCTTTCAGTTTAAGACGAAGCAGCCTGGGGCACAGCCTTCCTGTCTTTCTTCCCGCCAAATTTTAGTCTCCCAGCGCAACCGTTTTTGCTCGTCACGCAACGCTCTCCCCAGGGAGGGGATGAGCGTTGCGTGATGAGACAAAAACGGCTGCGTTCCTTTGAATTTCTGAAACAATAAATAAATAAATAAGCCTCTCCTTTCAGTGTCTAGCTTGCAGGTGCCCCCGACTGTCTTGCTTCTGATGCCCGTAAAGTTCGATAAGTCACATCAGCTCTTTTCTTTTCCTCCATCTTTCTTCCAAAGCTGCGGCATGTGAGATTAAATGATGAAAATTGCAATACTTCTTACATTTTCCGCAGACATCGGAGGAGAACGTTTGATTGTACGATTCTATCATGTTTCTTGATCTGGTGGAACCAGGCGGGGGGGGGGGGGGGGATAAAAACCCTCCCGCTCGAGACGTACCCCCTGCCTTACCCCTGCCAAGGAACCTCGCCTAAAAATAAAATGGCGGATTGGACGAGCTCGCGTGCAGTGGGAGAAGAATCATAAATTCTGATTGATTGGTATCGTTTGTCGGTAAAATGCTGAACATACTGCATCACCTGCAAATACTGCGTTTTGCGGTTCCTGCAACCGTAGTCATAGGAGTTGCTCCGCAATATTTTTTCACGTGGCTTGCGTGGCGGCTCCTTTCTGTGCCTTTTCCTCGCCGTTTGTACGAGCGAGGAGATGAATTTTTTTATGACATGTATCAGTCCCTCGTTTGCTTCTTCTATGAGACGTGCACTGGAGCGGAGGTAATACATCTCGTCATGATTACTGTCCATCACATGCATTTAAAGCCATATTTGAACAGTAGCAATAGGCGTTGTGTGGATTGACCACTTTGAATTTAAGTGTACGATCCAATGTTTTCTGTTCTTTCTTTTTAAGGTCATCTTTTATGGTGATCAAATTCCGTGGGACAAACAGGAAAATGTGATTGTACTATGCAACCATCAAAGCTCAGGTAGTATTTCTATTTCCCAAATTTTTGTACCCTCCCCCCCACTTCCTGACCCCACCTTCCCGAGACCCAACCATACCCCCTTCCTTAAGGAGAGGTATCCTTGGTCATAAGGGGGAAACAAGTCCGCAGTGTTGGCATAATAATCCGGTAGTCATGGGGTTTCGCATGCAAAATTGTTCGAGTTATTATTTTGTCTGGTGTTCCTATCATGAAGCTTTGATTTCTTTCAGGAAAGAGCAGCAATAAAACTCAAGTGCTTTTTGTAAAGAATATTATATTCCATTAATAGTACAGACTGTCCAACCATTCTGATCTTGTTGGAATTCACCTGATATTGCTGAAAATCCCCAAATCCCAACCAATTTGTGATCAGAGGAGTAAAAATCCTAATTTTGACTTCTGTTTTGATATTTTCAAGATTCTTATGATACTTGTACAAAATCACCTAACAATAGACAGAAACAATAGGGCCATTTATATGAGGAAAAATAAGACGCGTCTTACATAAGACAGGCCTTAAATAAGATGCAAATTTTCCGTATAAACAGCACATTTCGTCTAAAATAAGACGCATCTTAGCTAAGTCGCGTCTAATTTTAGACGAAATGTGCTGTTTAGACGGAAAGTTCGCGTCTTATTTAAGACACGTCTTATGTAAGATGCTTCTTATTTTTCCTCGTATAAATGGCCCTAATATTGTCCTCTCAGAACTCTAGAAATGGCATTTCAGACCATCAAGATTTGAAAATTTTTCAGGCGTCATTCCCCTAGTGGCTTTTGCCTTTGGTGTTGGCATCATTCATCGGTGATTAAAAAATATACCGATTTCACATACTCAAAAGGTTGAAAATACTATGAACCTTCTAAAAGCAGCTATTTCAGACTGTCCAATCTTGGACCTTTTGTCTTTTGTCTTTCTTTCATCTTGTAATCAGTAGCTAAAAGAGTATAGTTTCTACATCAAACAATCAGTGCTCATTCACCAGATTTTGGACAAATCTATGCCATCAGTATTGGATTCCAGAAGTCTCAGATCAATATTTAGGTTTCTGGGAAACTGCCCACCAACCCCTCCCCTAACTCAACATTAACATTTGCTTTTTGCTTTGAGCAAAATGTTGGGTTAGGGGAGGAGTAGGTGGGCAGTTTCCCAGAAACCTAAATTGATCCGAAGTCTCTCCCATGAATTGTCCCTAGCAATAAGAGGCAAGGAGAGACAGCTGTATTGACAAGCTATCAATGAAGTGGTCAATCATTGATTTCAGCCACTTCAACAAATGAACATTGAGGCCTTACACTAAATGCTTATAGGGATGATTGCTTATAATGCAACTTCATAATACTGTTTTGCTCCCTTCTGTTTCTACAGTTGATTGGATGGTCTCGGATTTCATTGGTATTAGGCAGGGCTCACTGGGAAGAATAAGATACATTCTGAAGAGTGGACTGAAGTATTTGCCATTGTATGGATTTTACTTTGCACAGGTGAGTAAGTAAAGCCTTCTAAACCAAATAGTAAATCAATTAATTTGTAGATATTATTTAATCATTAAAATTTTGATATCAGTTGAAAAAAAAGGCAAAACTTAACAACTTGAAACTACTCAATCATGTTCAAGATCAAATCAGTCCTAGTAAGCCAAAAAGGTAAAGCACATGGTGGCCCATTTTTCGTGATGCCTGTGTAAAACAGTTAGAGGCTCCTATGCCTAAGGGGTGTTCCCACAATTCAAATGTCACAACAATATTAATTTCACTGAATTTTGTTTAATTTTGGTAATAATGATACCCTAGGTAGATGAAGTTAGTGGTTTACCAGTAGGTAAGAGGCTGTTGTTATGATCAATGATGACTAGAAACTCTTGAAATAATTAAAAATTACATGTTGTTGGTGTAACCAGACGTTGTAGTGTGTCTGATACATTTTGCGGTCTGAGTAAGGAAAGGTGAATCAGGGTTGGCCAGGAGGTAGTAATATACCATTGTACAGGGCGTGTGCTTTGTAGAAGCTCAGGGTTAGTTGAGCTATCCCTCAGGCCAGCATATTTTAATACAAGTTGTCCGACAGGCAAGCCGCTTTGGCTGAGATAAAGCAAAGGATAAAGCAAAAGGGCATTGGTAGGTCTTCAGGGCTGCTATAATAGGCTAGTCAACGTTAGCAGCAGCTAGCCCGAAAGGGTGAGCATTTTATTTAGAAAAAATTCATCTCACCCCGATTATACCCCATGTGCTTTAGCTAATATACTTAAAATTCCTCCAAATTTTCCCTATATACATCTAAAATGACAGGAAATGTAGTATACGGTGGTATACCCCAAATCAATATTTTGTTTCCAACCAGGCAAAAGATACTTACCAACCCTGACTGACATGTAAAATAACCACATCACATCTCCTCCTTTAACCTGAATTTAAGTTTGACCTTTAATATATACAAAAGAAACACCTTGCCTTTAGGGCAGGCTGGGGTTCTTGTTTTCAATTTTCCAATAAAGAATTGTTTTTTTTAATGACAGCATTCATGTATATATGTTAAGAGAAGTGGTGCAGACGACCAAGCGCATATCATAAGGTATGTACTTGACATACTATGAAACTGTAACTTCTTTCATAACATTATACTGTCATTTTAATAGGGGAGCCCTCCCCCGAGGGGAATGACCTGCCACATAAAAGCAGCCTGTGAGAGCCCCTGCTTAGGGTGCTCCTGCACCATGAGATTTAAGAAGCCAAATAGTGAAATAAATTTATTTATTTATATATTTTGTCAAAGGAAACTGAAGGAAATGAAAGCAAGAAAGCTGCCTGTGAGTATTTTAATTAGACCTTGCTGGAATGAGTTACTTTAATATATCAGGCAATGATATATCCTCCGTCAGAGATACTACACAACCACATAAATGAAGTGAGAGTGATAATAAAAAGTATTATTAACATGTGCCCATGAACTTAAAAAAAAAAAGATCTGCTGTAATAATCTTTTAAGTAATGATTCAAAAATGCCACCATTTTAAAATGCCCGGTGTTCAGGGCTGACTTTTCTTTCCAATCAGAACGACCCAGTGGCAAAAGTGTTAACACAGGAGACCAGGTCATTCATAGCTATTTCAAGAAAGGGTGTTGGAAAAAAATGTGCATGTGATGATGCCGAAAGGTAGTATGGGATATAAGCAATACACTGTTTCTGACACTGTAGCTGTCAAACTTACTTTTATTGCTTTTCTTTAGCACTCACAAACATATGTCCATGGCCGTTCAAGCCAATCTTTCAAAGTTCTTTGAAAAACAGTGAACTCCAAACCACCCACAATACCTTTCAGGATTGTCGCATGCACTGTTTCGGACCACATTTCTCAAAATAGCGGTATACACTGATACATATTTCATACATATATTATGTTTTATTCATCTTTTTGCGTTTATACATTTATACTTTATTTTTATATTATAGGCATGCGATTTTGTCATCAATATGTTGTTTTGGTTGTAGATGTGGTTGGTGATTTTTCCTGAGGGCACAAGATACAATGTATTGAATACACAATTGATTGAAAAAAGTCAAAAGTTTGCTGCAGAGAGAGGTACAATAGAACCATTTTATACAGGCTTGAAGTAACTGATAACTATAAACTAATGAATTTATTCAACCCAACATATTACCTCTAATATTCATTTCAACAGGTCTGCAAGTGTTATCACATGTCCTGACACCAAGAACAAAAGCTACTGAAGTTAGTATTCAGAAAAGTCAGATATAGTGCTGTTTAAAAGTAGTATATACTGCAACAGAAGAAGTCATTTCATGATTAGTTTTGATGCAACCTTGCAACCACGGTCAGATAATCTTTTGAGAAGGATTTTTATAAGGCTCTGAGCAAAAAGAGGTTGATCTATAGAAAAACTATTGATGTCCCTTAATTTTATAAAAGCAATAGACCACACTTTCTATGGGTTTACCAGCGTGATAACCCACTTGGGATGTTTGGAGAACACGAGAAAAGCTTGTAAATCATGAGCCTTTCAGCTCATGATTTACCAAGCTTTCATTTGAATGGTCATATCACAGGGTTTTGTCAACAGACTCAAAAGTTAGTTCCCTTACAAAACTTCCATCAATCATCCATTCTGGCAGTGAAAGTGCTAATCAGCAGTTTAATTCCGCCTGCGGAATTATGTTATTTAGAGTAACATAAACCTGTTTGTTCTTTTTATTTTCAGGCAAGCTTTGAGGTATTATCTTCAGATTACCTGGATGCAGTATATGATCTTACCATTACCTATAGTAATGCATATGAGAGTCCAGTGCCTCGAAGGCCAGCACCAAGTATGACAGGTATAATTTACCAAGTCCAGCAAGTTTTCAAATTTCACCAGGAGTCACCTAAGACCTTGTTCCACACTCCTCGTCTTTATTATATAACTCAAGGGAAGTGGGAAAACAGCTAGCACTTTCAGGACACCACCACTGGTTTCCACACAAAATGAGGAACAAGAGCATAAATTGGACACTGTTGACGTGTCACTATCCAGACCTGAGCAATGCTTCTGATTAGTTGAAAATTTGCCTCGTCCAATCAGAAGCACTACCCAGGTCTGGATAGTGACCCATCATCAGTATGATTGAGAAGTAAGTGTTAATGTTGGCTTAGGGGAGGGGTAGGTGAGCAGTTTCCCAGAAACGTATAATGATGCCATGTGGATTTTACAGGTTCCAAGCCTTGGGCTTTCTTCATTTTTCTTAGAGCATCGCCTTTATAAGTACAGTCAACTCTCTCTTAACGGACACCTCTATAAGACGGACACCTCTGTAAAACGGACTATAAGATGGACACCTCTCTAACACGGACACTTAGTGCCCATTCCAAAGGTGTCCGTCTTAGAGAGAGTTGACTGTATTATTTTATTTACTGATGCTAAGTTCTTTCCTCAGATTTTCTTCTTTCAAGAGGCCAGAAAGTCCATGTCTATTGTCGTAGATTTACAGCTCATGATTTTCCGAAAGTAAGTACTGTTAATGTAATGTCTTAGCCAGGCATATATTTTTTTCATAAGGCACACGCACCAAAAAAATTCAAATATTTTTACTGAGGCAATGGCCTTGGTTCTGCCACCTCTATGGGCTTTAATTGAAGTGAATGATGGAATGTCAAAATTGATTGAGATAGGGATATAAACCCAGAAGGCAAAGTTGTAAGTAGAATACCCCTGTAAGATTGTTTTGAATAGACAGAAAAGAGACCAAGAAACTTGCAAAAATTGAGTTGATTTGAAAGCATAAATGATAAATTAATTATTACTCTCTTGTCCCAAAATGATCATTGTGTAGCATTTAAGCAGAGGTTATCAGGGTAATCATTCAGAGCTGGGATCAGGAATTTCCCCCGTCTATTACGAACGTGGCCCCTGGCTACTTTCATAGGAAAACAAAAAAAATAGAACCAAAAGAAATCCCTAGCAGTTTGATTTCCTACCTAATTGTTGTATTTACCTGGCAGCTTTAAATCTTATCGACATCCCTGAGGTAATATTTCTACAAATTTCATCAGAGATCTAATTGAGAGTTGTCATTATTCTCTATTTTAATTCAATTTATCTCAAATTTATCATTTAAGGATAATGAAGCAACGAAAAGGTGGCTTCATGAAAGGTTTGCGGAAAAAGACAGGTAATTTTTATGAACAGTCATATTTTTATTTTTTATTGAAAAATATTTTGAATGAAGCTCAAGTACAATTTTTGTACATGAAATGAAGTTAACAGCATCTAGATACATTGTCAGGACAACACTATTATCTTTTTTGTAGGCCTGTTAAACCAAATGGCATACATTGTATTCTCAGGACCACTTCTTTTGTCAATATCACACTATTTAGAAAACAAAATATAAATGCCAAAAGAAAACTTTTGTGGTGATTTTTTTTACTAAATATCAATATTTGTCTTTACTTATGAATTAATGTTTTTTTCTCATTTCTTCATAATATTTTATTAGTAATACTGTTAAAAATATTGTTATGTTTTTAATTTTTTATTATTGTCACCCCCTTTAATTAAGTAACACCTGCAATAATATTATTGTGAAGCACCTTAGTTAAGTGAATATATATGAAATCAATTTAATGAAGGAAATTTTTGTAAACAGAATTCATTGTTATGTAAATAACTCAATTCTTTGCTATGAACATTAAATGAAATTATATATTTCATGTCTTTAAAAGTTGTCATGAATTTCGATTTTTAATTTTCCTTCAGGATTCTCAACAAATTTTACAGTGAAGGTGGTCAAATGCCTGGTGTTCCACGAAGAAGGAGATTGCCCTGGTTCAGAACTTTTCCATCCTTTGTAATTTTTATGGCGGCTTTACTTCCTTTTTTAATGACCAAGTGGGGACGATCAGCTTACTGGAAAATGTGGCTTGTATCCAGCTTTGGAACAGTGTCTTACATGATGTTATTGTTTGGGAAAGTGCAGCGTTGATAAGAGAAAAATTAACACTGTGTATGCTGTGTCATTTGGAAAATTATACAGTCAAACCTCCTGTTGGCAAACACCCAACATGCAAAGATTTAATGATGGTGGAGGTAATGGTGAGTTTACGTAAAAAGATGGCAGAAAGAACAGGACGGCAAAACGCTTGTGTGTGGCAAACATGTCAGGGCTATTACTTGCGTGTTTTGTTGTGATCTTCACTCAACATTGTTTCCTGGTCTTTTACAAAAAGATCTGTTAAAAGGAAGGTGAAGTTTGGCGAAAGTTTTTTTCAAACAAAATTATTGTCACGCTGGTCACACAAGGCTTGTGGTCTTCTTTCTTCTCCGTCCTGTCGCGTAAGTTCACTATTTACTGAGATTCAAAGTTCAGTCCTGAGCGTCTTTGAAGAAAAGGTTTCTGAGACATCTACTAATTATTGGTAAAGAATTTATTAGCATGTCTTTCAATTCTACTCTACAGTATCACTATCTGTGGTTCCATGTTGTTACTGAAAGCTGATCACCACATTCTTAGCAGCATAATACATACTGCAAAAATACAGATCAGACGGAGTTAAAAATTAACAATGAAGAATTATAAACCCCAAAAAGTGGTTGTGGTCACTTACACCAGAAATGGTTGTTTACAACCATAGCACTTTGACAGGAAAAATTTTGATGCACTCGATAGATAATCCCCATGGGAGTTGGTTGCTTATGAGAGGTGGTCGCACATAGATAGAGATGGAAGGGTCTAAACATTTTATGATAGAGGGCTCATTGTTAAGAAAAACCTTACCATGTAAAAGGATGGAAAACGGCACAATGAGTCCCTTATGCTAAAGTGCATAGCACTATTTACGGGTGAAAAGCATCTGAGCGACTTTACCCAGAGGAGTCACCTTCATTTTTTCCTTAAATTGATATTAATAATAATAAATTATTGATTTTTGATACAGTCAGTTACTCTTCTTAAACTGGCTGCAGAGCAACCCCTGAATTCTTGACAGCAGAATTTGAAAAACACTTTCTTATATTAGGATGAAGTAGTTACTGCATTATTTATGACTGTAGTAAAATGAATTTGTTAAGAAAAATATGGTAATTGGTGCTGCAAATAGATACAATCAGCTAATGACATACATGCAAATATTTAAAAGACATTGAACAATTCCCCTCCTCCTCACCAAAAAACAAAAGTGAACCAACAATGGTTTCCGCAACACCAAGAAATACCCAAAAAATGAATACATAGAAAGGTCATCAGCCTTGCAAAGCAGATGATGTTTAATAGTTCACTGGTTTTAACTATGCAGTAAGCTCTAATAATTATTTAAGCTTTCCTAAACAAAAGCATTTTATTTTGTATAATTGTTTAGAATGAAGTGTTTAAAGAAAACTTTTTTACATAAGAGCTTAATGCCATGGTAAAATTTTATGATTCCAAGAATTAACACCACCACATATGGGAAACACAGTATTAGATATATTGACCCTGTAATGTGGTCCAAATTAAGTATCCACGTTAAGAGTTCTGTAACTTCTTTTAAGAACCAGGTGAAAAAATGGACATTATTGAGAACCTCATTAGAACTGACACCTGTAAGAACTGTCACCTGTGTAACTCTTAGACTAATAGTAAAATCCAACCGGTGGTCTATTATCAATGCTGCGTTCTGATTGGTTGAGCTACTACTAGGCTATATGTTATAGCCCACTAGTAGCGAAAAGCGCCGGCTTTGAAAACCAAAACAATGGCAGCTGAATCGCGCTTTGCTAGCTAAAGTTGTTTTGTCTCGATATTTTTGGCCAACTAGTTGCATTTTACTAAAACAATAATATTCCTCTCACCCTCGTGGCCTCTGAGTCAATAGCCCATTCGGCCTGCCATTCAGGCTCGAGGAATAATTATTGATTAATGGAGCGGGCAGGGTTTCCGAGTTTGTTGTTTTTCTTTAGTTGTTTGATTTTCTTTTTGAGGTAGTTAGGTGTCCACAGTTAGTTTATGCTATGTGTAAAATGGACATTTGACACATTAATAAAGTCTTTATTATTAGTAGTATTATTACTACAGTGGAAATATTGACATCAGTAAAGAGCTCCTCTGAACCCTCGTTTCCAGTAACAGTCAGCTGCCTCTTTGCCGGGAGGGGGGGGGAACACTCAAGGGAAGTTTTTTTAGAGGTGTGTCACTGAGGCTTTTAAAACCTGACCCTGACAAAAGTCATTCATGTGTTTAAGACAAGAGACCTTATGTTATGACTGTGGTTCATTTTGTTTCACATCACTTTTTAAACACATTTTATGGAATTAGTTTTTATGGGCAAAAAATTATTGGTACCACAAATGTGGACAACCTCACTGCCAACCATCACATTCTTTTTGTAAGGCTTTGGTCCAAAAAAAAAGCTTATTCAAGATGCTAAATAGTGAAATTGTATACCCTGTTTAGGAATAAGAACTGTAAAGACCTTACACTCCAGAGCAGCACATACCCATTTGGGCCAAATAAGGGAGTGCCCTCCCCCCCCCCCCCCCCCCCAGGTTATCCCCTTGCCCAATTGGTACCAATGGACCATCAGAATTGCCCTGTACCCAGCCAGGTCACATGGGAAAATAATCTACATTTAGTTATGCTGTAGGGAATAATATGGTTTTATAACAAAAAGAACAAGGTAAAAGAAAGAGTTTCGGCCCTTGTTCTTTTCAAACATGTTTAAAAGTTGTAACAGCACACATGACACTTCACTGGTGCATGCTAAGCCATGAATGAAGCCATGCTGGCAAAATGTTTTAACTATTGCTCAAGCTCATTCTTCAAATTAAATTAAATAAAAGCTAGGTAACCTGTTTGAGTCTCCTTTTTAAGTTATTAAAGTGGTAGAGACAGCTTGAATGAGAACTTAGAAATTGATACAGTTGAACTTCCAGTAAGCAACCACCTAAAATGCCAAGACTGACAGTGTAATGGTTGCTAACTGAAGGTGGTCGACTAAGAGAATCAAACCATGGCATCGTTTCCAAGAAGAGATCTTGACACATCTACTTTTTGGAAGATAATTTATTACATGCAATTTCTAAGTTATGATAATGTGTGGTTCCACTTTGTCACCAAAGGTCTTTGTATACACTGAGTAGTAAGTACTTACAGCAAACACAGAAATCAGACCATGTGTCAACTCAAGTGGTCCCTTACAAGACGTAAAAAACAATGGAAAATTTGAAAAAATTTCATGCTAAAAATTGGTCACAATTGCTTACAAGAGGTGGTTGTTTACAAGGGGTTCGAGAATAAATTTTGGTGTTATGGATAGGTGGCTGCCTCTGGGAGGTTGTCACTTACAAGAGGTTGGTTATGTATATATAGAAGTTCAACTGTATACTGTGTACTTCACTTTGGTTCTTTCAACAATACTTTTCCATGGCCATGCTGCCTGAAGCCTTTTACCAATAAACTGAATACTTGGGAACACTCCATACCGATCCTCCGTTTGGGACGTGAAGATGTTGCTATCCTCTGGGCACCAATTTTCCTTCTTATTTATTGCAGGTTTTTCAATGAAATTGTCCCTTTTTGTGGTAGAAGTAACAGTGACCTTGAGAAACCATGATGACAATAACAACAAGAAAACCCAAAAAGCAAGAGGTTTAATAAGCAAAACAAAAACTAAGGGTGCACACTTTTTGGTAAATTTCCTTGCTGTCATCACGGAAATAACTTC
Source organism: Porites lutea (assembly GCF_958299795.1). NCBI lineage: Eukaryota > Metazoa > Cnidaria > Anthozoa > Scleractinia > Poritidae > Porites > Porites lutea. The sequence goes on from NC_133211.1 coordinate 4,287,642, forward strand.
ATTAACCTTGATCAGAATAGCAATGTGATCATTGCTTTAATCTATAAAATTGCTGTTTCATCAAAAGTGACTGTTGCAACTTAAATTTTGTCAGGACTACCCATACAGAATCTCCACATTCCACTCAAGAACCAAAGAAAGGAAAAAATCATTTAAAGGGCTGGCAGATGATTCTAAGTAACTGTTATTTACCTGTAAAGATACTCACAGTAACTATATATTAAATTGCAGTGCTTAACTGCTCTGAATAATTAGTTGATGGTACAAAAAAGTTGGAGCTGAAATCTCCCAGGGTAATCGCTGAACTTTAAACTTAACGTCCGCCCATGGTCCCCCACCACCAACCTCAGGCATAGCATGACAACAGCAGTAATAAAGTTAATGTCTCAATACTTGAAGACCTTTCATTTTCCTTACGAACTCTACACAAATGATTTTTCACAAAGATGCTCCCTCTAACCTAGAAGCCACTTCCTCAACCCCAGACTCCCCTTGGCTTTGCACTTGGGAGGATTCCCCCAAGACGTGCTGTGTTGATGATGTATCATTTGTGACTTCAGATGTGGAGTGTACAACTTCGCCTTGGTTTTCGCTGTTATCTCTTTTATCAATGCCCAAGGAATCCGCTGTTTGAGCAGGGGCGGTTAACCGCGATGAAGGAGGAATGCGAATTCCAGCTACACCCTTACTATCTACATCCCTCTTATCACGCTTGATTCTCCTCCTCCTACCCGGTTCGTTCTTACGCGTTTGAAACATGTTTTCAAAGTCTATCACGTAAAGAAAACCGGCAATGAGAAGAGTACATGATCTCTGTCCACTTTTGAAAGCTTTTTCTACTTCCGGAGAAGTCTTCTCGTCGTAAGCCCACCATCCGTTGCGGCCTTCGTAGTACCAAACAAAATCTTGATCCTCGCTTGATCCATCGCCATTTTTCTCAACTGTTTTACAAGAGTTCTCTTCCTTGCTATCTTTTTCTACAACTCTAATAAACGTAGGGTTTTCAAGGTAGACTGCGGTGACCGCATGGCGGCATAAAGCGCACTTTCGGCTTCGTAAAACAACACCTTTTATGCATAAAAAGCAAAAGATGTGGCCGCAAGGAAGTTTAACCGGATAAAAACTTGGTTGTAGACAAACTGGACAATCGGGATGATAGTTCAGTTCTTCCACAGTCTGAACCACTTCCTCTTCAGCTATCCCTGAGTATTAAAGAAAATCGGCTTTCTTAAATAACATTTCAATAAGAAAAAACCAACGCAACTGCGGTTTGAAAATATAGGAACACGACGAACAGCTGCACACTACAAACAAACCATATTCTCGTCAAAAATAACATTTACTGACCATCTGTAGATGTTTCCTCTGTCTCTTCTGTGGAAGTTGGAGTTTCTGCTTGGCTTTCAGCGGTATTTACAACTGCCTCTGCCATTAAAAGTGTAAAAACGACTACGGGCAAATCTTTAACTCGATCTTCCACTGCCGAATCTGCCGAACTTGAATGTTGATAGGTCCCAGTCCTCCTCTAACTTGTTACAAAACAGGCAACCCACTTTCAAGCGAAATCTTATGGATCGGCATAATTTTTTCTAGCGTGAACTTCTAGTCGTTTTAACTGAGCAAGTAAGCGACTCGTTGTAATCGTCTGAACTTCAGGCTAATTTTTTTCTCTTTGTAACTAGAAAAATTAGTTTTTGTACTTTGTAATGGTCTTTATCGCACTTTGTAATGGGTATTTTCTTGATTGACAGTTAAGTCATTCAGATATTTCCAGCAACAGTTATTTTTAGTTACTGTCATCTTTGAATATTATTATTAACATACAGATTTATTATGCGGTACAATTGAGGATGCCAGGATTTGATGGGCTCCTAAGGATGCCTATATACCGAGCCAGGACTCGAGCCAGGACTTCGAGTCTGAACTCGACGCAGGACTCGGCAATTTTTCGCTTCTCTACCATTTTCACCTCCTGAAAGTCACATGACCATAAAGAGGACAGTTAGGGTTAGGGTTAGGTTAGGGTGAGGGTTAGGGTAAGGTTATCAGGTTAGGGTTAGGAGGTTATAAGTTAGGTTAGGAGTCCTTTTTGTTGCTTTTCTTTCACTTTTGTTTTTTTGTTTATTAATTATTTTTACTTATTTATTTTTTTGCTTGCAGAAAGATTAGAAAAGTCCTGACTGGAGTCCTGGCTCGAGTCCAGGCTCGAATCCTGGCTTTGATGTTAGTTTATCTCGGTCCACTTGGCCATCAGTTGTCCAGAAGAGTTCAATTTCTATGTTTGTTAACCATTGTGATAAATGTTTTCTCAAAATGCGTTGCATAATCGCAACCTTTAAGACTTGTATTCGGCTTATGGGGAAAATGAATGGCGTATTTTATCTTAGCAGTATCTGTGAAATAATAATAATAATAATAATAATAATAATAATAATAATAATAGTAATAGTAATATTTATATAGCACCTTTCAGTGCTAAGCACTTTACAATGCTTTAAAAAGGTCCGGATAAAAAATGAAAATCTTACTAGAATCATTTACATATAATCCTTACATAGTCACAAAAATCAACAAAATAAAAACCCAAGATAGTTCGTAAACGCGCTTAAAAAGAAAGGTCTTCAATTGAAAACTGAGTTTAAATTAAAAAATAAGGCTGTCCTATCTGAAGAAAAGTTCCGTTTGCCGGATACTTAACCTGCACCACAAACGGGAACTAAACGTGTAACCGGGGTTTATTTACATCTGCGACGCAGGTTACTGGATACTCAGCCATGTCTATAAATGGTGTCGTTTCCAGTATATCGTCCACGCCGACGCAAAAGCATAGAAATTCGGTAGGGCGAGAAAAAACCCGGGTTATTGATTTGCTTTTCATGCCGACGGTAAACACAAAAGCATTGCATGTGTGACAAAAGTAGGACTCCCCGCTGTCCTGCACCCCCCCCCCCCTTCCCCCGCCTCCTTTTTCCCCTCCTCCCTTACCCCTTTAAGGCCCGACTGGAGAGGATGGAAATGGGGCAAGATGAAGTGACGCCGGGTCAAGTCACGGAGCTGATTGTTGGAGTTTAATCTTAAGAAGCCCTGAAACCAATAAAAAGGCACGTGGGATATGTCAAGTCAATCAGTGATAATAGGCTGCAACAAGAGCCATAATGGCTCTTGGCTGCAAGCGGTCTCAGACATCGAGTAAAGCTAGCCTGCGAAAACATTCGTTTCTCCTCGCACGTCCCCAGCGGCGAAGAGCGAGGAGAAACAAATGTTTTCGCAGGTTACGAGTAAAGCTTGTAGCAAAATATATACGTGCGCGTACCTGCGTGGAGAATATGCCACCCTCGCGAGGTTTTTTCCTAATAATGAGATTTATATTACAAGGGTTGTTATTGCTTTCGATGTATTTCTTTCTACTGCCAAATAAAAACATGAAATATGTGAAAAAAATATTCTCATGGAAAAACACTTATAGCTAGCAGCTGTCTTAGAACTATGGAAATGCCGCCAGTTAAGGATAAATCCATCTATTTTCCTTTGTCTTTTTTTTTTGTCATGTTTTCTTTTTATATGATATTCAAGATAAAAATGATATTACTTTGAATCATAAATCTAGTTTCAGATTAATTGCACGACATGATAATAAATGGTTAGGCCTTATCTGCCGATTTTCTAGTGACTGAGTTTAATTTCCAACTGGCAGTATATTAAAAGAGTTTCACTGTTTCAATTTCAATCGCTAATATTTTTCTCAGTACCCCATAGTGAGATTAGTTATGGTGCCATTCGTTGGTTCGGAAGTTTCCCATAGTATACTGCTGCGAGACTAATGCTGCCGACATTGAAAATAAAATAACCTACATTAGGCCTTTCTTTAAGTGTCTCCGCCCACAGACTAGAACACAGTAAAAAACAGAGCTCACATGGTTACTTTCTACAGTGCGTTCTTTCCAGGGAGTATGTTTTGTTCATATTCAGTATTGAACGGTTACAAGTTCAGTTAGTTGTTGCTCTTTGAGGCTGTTTCCCTTGCTATTCCAATTTTGTTTTGAATTGGCAAAGCGATTGGCAAATACAGGTCGTAATTATAGAGCAGGTGCTATCCAGTGAAATGAAAACCGAAAAACCTGGAAGCTCTATAAACCAAGGAAAAGCGAAATGATCGTTTAAAGATAAACAAATTAATAAAAAACAACATAAACAACAACTAGCGACTAATATTAATACACTGTTATCGCATTTTGTGTGTAAGATGCTCCAACAAAAAAATTAATTTTCATAACCTGCATAATCTGTTGGTAAATATTTGAATAAGGCACATTTCACTGCGAAAGAGGATGTACAGCACCACCAAGTGCCAATCAAAAGCGGGATAATCTGCTGGTTTTTGCTGAAAAACTCATTTACATTGTCCACGCGTAGGTCGCTTGTCGATTTTTTTTAATTATTTGAAGTTGGCAGCGTCTAATTGTGAGCACATAAACGCTAATTTAATTCTTTTTTATTTAATCTATTTCCCCAGAAATTGAAACTGTAATTTTTCATTTTCAGTCTAGGAAAGAACAGAAAGCCTTTTGTTTAGTATTTGCATAATTTTACTACAAGCAGAGTACGATAATATCCCTTACGGTTGTGACGCAAGAAATAAATCGAGAAGAAAACAAGCGAGGACTGACACGAACGTGGGCGCGCGTGTTGCCTCGCTAGAAATACCATACTCCTTTGCAGAGACACGTTCTTTACTTCCTTCGAGTAAAAAGGATACCAGTGAGTGATCAAAACGGACATTTATAAGACGCGACTGCTTTATTTGAAAATATTGTAGACTGCGATCTCCCCGAAAAGGTCCTGGAACGGTCGTTTATGAGAAAACTGAATTAAGACCTGAGATTAAGATCATGTGTTCTTTATTTGGCTCTTGACTCTTCTATGGCTAGTCCTGTCTCGCTCTTCTCGTCTACAGCTGAAATACACCGCTCTCAGCGTGCTGTTAGCGTTGTCCTGAGCGCGAATGGATCTCAAAGCTCGTCATGGAAAAATCATTAAACTCCAGTAGAAATTTTAAGCTTCCACCGATACAAGGAGCAGCGCCAGCCGCGAATATTCTCCGACAGCCAGCTTCACGAGGCAAGCAGACATGGCCGCACGAATACGGACACCGAGCAAACGGACATCATCGGTCAACACGGCAAGTTATTCACGTCCCTAATGATCCATTCCCCGGTCGATACAGAAGTCCACGGCATGCTAGCCATAACTTGTCGAATGCAGCGGGCAAGCGGCGCCCGTTCAACTCCGGGGCCGTCGAAAATGAAATGAACAGGGGGGAATCCTTAACGCTTGAGTTCGCACCCATGGTTCATAATTTTCCTCAGTCGTACACAGTTCTTCCTCCCATTCAGAAAATCTCAAAGGCGTCTACTAATGAAACTGAAATTGCCACTCAAGACAAAAACTTAAGGGGCGACGAGGAGAAAAAATTAGGTGCCCAGTTGATCAGAGACGATGTTGGTAAACCAAACAATAAGCATAAAGGTAGTGGCGTGCAAAAACATCACGATAAGAGTGGAGATTCAAATACAAGCAACATTAATATTAAAGCAGACTCGGGAAATGGAAGAAACGTTTCTAAAAGCAAACGACAAACTGATCCTGAAAGTCAGGATAGCGAAACTGGAGAAAGAAAACAAAGTGCGACCACAGTGTTGTTTCTTAAGGGAAAGCGAATAGGTCGTCGCGTTGGAGTTTGCTTGGAAAACGAACCGGCTTTAATCAATGTCACGGAACAGCTAAAGGAGATATTTTTACGAAGGAATATGGAAGAAATGTACCTAATCTAGTGGGTTATTGACAATATGGTGGGCAGGTGCGAGGTCGACAAAAATTATATTTGTTTACAGTTTAACACAACGGGAAAGAAAAGGAAAGCGACAAGCGAAATCGCTTTAGGAAAGGATAAGTGTTTGGTCAAATTCCCAATTTAGAGAATATGTAAGAATCAGTGCTTCACGGAAGTGTTTGCGGTTTGGGATTCACAGGCGACAAAGTAGTAAGAAGTGGGTTTATAAAGGAAAAACTCAGATCTGTTTCTGGGGTATACAGGTAGATTACAGCGAGCTCCGTATTTCCATAACAACCGACAGATGTTAAACGCAGCCAGTTCACATTTGCCATTCTTACTTCCTGAAAGGGTAACATGGAATCTTCATTTCCACGGCCTTGACAGTAGATTGACCCTATAAAAATATATAGATTACAAACAAAATTGTATTCTTAATTCGATATCTTTGAACCATCTTTGGATCTCTTAGACCAACAGAGCGGCTACATATCCAAACGAAACATGAATTCCCACTTGTTTTGCCAACAGCACATTGAAATTGAAAGTGGATATTAATTGCATCGTTGAAAGAAAGAAGTTTATTCAGCCATTAGGATTTGGTAAGGATTGCTAAATTTAATCCAGTCGATGAAAACATTGCGTGCGGTTCTTCCAACAGGGTCAACGAGTACTTCTCAGCAACGCGTTAATTTTTTAGTTCTATTTTCAAGACCATTAAATGGAGTGTTTTTACTTTCTCACAAAGCACAAATCAACCAACCCACGCCAGTGCGCTAAGGACCCCAAGAATTAAAAAAGTTAAAAACTGAACTGTCTTTTGACCTGAGAGATTTTAATGGCCTCAAGGATTAAAAGCTTTTCTGTTCTGAAGGCGGCTCCTAATTTGGGGTTTCAGTAACTTGATGACTGAGAGCTATGAAATCGAATGAAACTGAATAAAAAAGTGACATTTTCATAGGAAATGTATTCAGATCACAAGAGGTTTTTGCCGATCACTGTTTAATTGTTCGCGGGTGCAGAGTGAATTGAGTGGCTATTGAAAAGCGAATCACGTTGTTTTTAGCAGTTGGCATCATTCATGAAAAGTTTATTGAACCATACTCGATAAAATCGAGAAACGAAGATAAGTTAAAGTGTCTTTTTGTTATCTACGAACTTTCTAACATGCTGTAAATATTATTTATAACATACATACATCTTGTAAAAATTTTCATCTAGCCGTATGAGATTGTTCATTGAAAAGTTGTCAAAATAAAAACAAGATAGTTTTCAAAGACCTTGTGGTCAACAGCCGTAAATTATTGAAGACTGCGTGGAGAAATGCCAGAGAATAACGTCCAGGTATAATCATGCTGGCCCATATTGGCCAATATTGATCTGGTCTAACCGTCCGTGGGAAAAAACCCGAGTCGCCTTCATGACTCTTGCCGATGCATGAAATGTTATCGAGTTGGAGGAAGGCCAGGGTGAATCACCGGGTTAAAGTCACGGGTCCTCAAACATTTCCTTGTTTCTATTGACTTTGGTCGCGTTTTGACACGAGTCTCCTTTGATAAATCCAGCTGATGCATATAATGTTGTCGAGTTATTAACAGGGAAGGTCGGGTGTATCACCAGGTTCAAGTCATGGATTCCTCAAACAATTCCATGTTTCTTCTTACTTCCACCGGGTTTTAATCCGAGTCCCCCTCTATGACTCCAGCTGATGCGTAGTTTTGTCGAATTAGAGGGAGGCCAGGGTGTATCACCTGGTTGAAGTCACGGGTTCCTCAAACAATTCCACGTTTCCGCCAGTTTGAACATCTTGCATGAGTAACATAGAACGAGTCGCCCGACTCAAGAGTGGGATGTAGCAGCTTCTTGGAAGCTGAAAGCCAATTGGTTTGCTACCCAAACCGGAAAACAATTGAAAACAATGAATTAAGGCCTTGTTTAAAAGAACGAATCAGGAAAGACCTTATGAGCAGCTCCTAGACTACCGCAAGAGTGACCAGAGCCTGCTGGAAGCTATAATTTCCAGTAACTTACTAGTAAAGCCATAACTTGAAATCTGTTTTAGTCTCTCAAACTGCCAATTTAGCCATGGATGGATAGACTATTTCAGCTAACTCAGCTGGGACTCATTTCAGCTCATGAATGATTCGTTTCACTTCTCGTTCTACATAACGTCCTCCAGTCATGAAATACAAGTCAGTGTTGGCATGGGAATACTTTTCAACGACAACAGAAAGATTCATTCGTTATCTGCTTTGACAACTAAAATAGATTGAAGCCCCCAGTCAGTAAATAAGCCTTTGATATGGCAGCCATTTGGTTATGGTTGATGACTCTATCCCTCTATCCCGGGAGGTACTCACCAAAAGTAAATTACGGGGAGACTCCACCCCTAGATCCAACCCATGACCCTTCAATAAACTAGGTACCCCTTTCGTATACCTTCTATTGACAAATGGTACCCCTTCACATACCTAGTTTACAAGTTTACATCCCTCAGTTAACTGCTATTACACAAACAGAACACAAAATCAGAACTTTTTCTCCAATTTCACCGCAGTAAAATGCATCGGTTAGCCCCTTTGGGCCTTTTTACGAACCGAAATAACAGATTTCCCTACCCTTTTATATACTGCTATTAGTGCCCTTTCATATACTTGAGGCCTGAAAAAGGGACCCCTTACCGATGGAGCCCTCCCGTATAGCCCATTAAAGCGAGTACCCCGGAATCCTGTTAGTGACCTAAGGCGATCGATCGAAAGGCCAACTGAATCGTTCGCGTTTGAAAGCAAATGCGAGCGAAGTTGAAAGGGCCCTGCGCTCCAAGCGCTCCCCATTTTTCTCTTTCCCCCTTCTACTGGCAGGCTTAAAAGTAAGCCGTCAAGTATGTGTGTCAAAGGAAACCTTGACAGATGCACACTTCCTAACCAATCTAATATAATATCGCATCTAATGAATTCTACTGACTACTATATTAACATCCAATTAATTTCATTTATATCACCTTGCTTTGAATTGAGAGACAAACTTCAGTGAAACTTGTCTCCAGAATAATTAATCCTACCGATGGTGTAAAATAAGCAATGATGAAAATATTTAAGTTATTTTAAATATTTAATGTATAAAAGGAATCAATAATTAAATTCAAGTAGCTTTTGTAATACTGTAATACTTTGTTACAGTCATGCAAATAAAGCATATTGTTATTGTTGTTGTAGTAGGAGTGATTACCAGCTGCAATATACGAGAAATGAGCCCGCGCGAAACCTTCTACATGTAGTCTAGTAGCTTGTGTGTCAAGCTAAGTGGGTAATGTTAGATTGTCACTGACTCTCCTTTACAAGTCATGTGACAAGTTGTCTGAAAGATCAAACAAAGTGTACAACTATGGAGAGCAAATGAAGTTTGCATTTAACGAGTTCATGATCGTCCGCTCACTTATCTGACAGGGCACTGTTTTGTCCTCATTTCAAAGATTTTCATAAAATTTAAAAACATTTAATTGAGACTACTTTTCTAGTAACTGCGAAATACCAAGTCTGGCGCAACCTGCGCGATCCATTTGCGCTAAATTAGCGACGGCGTCGGATTCAGATTAGGAGACGGAGGCGCAGTGGTAACAGCGCTTGTTATCTAGTTCGATCCAATAAAAATCAAAACTCAGAGTGATTTCTTCCGACTTCACTTATGACTCGTCGCTTACCATCTAGTAAAAACTGTTGTTGGAACCAGATTTTCCGAATCAGAAGCCATAGCATAAGAGTGTGCTTAAAATTGATCATGACTGCGTGTTTCGTTTTGCAAGTCATCTTGCGCTGTTTAATTTGTTTGCTATGTAGCCCTTGGCTCGGTCTCCAGCCGGGCCGTAGATGCTAAGATGGCGCCGAAAAAGTATACGAAAGAAGATAAAAAGTATAAGAAAGAAGACAAAAAATTACTGCTTGGTAATACAGGACGCACAAGATTTAGATGCGTTCTCCTAACGTCGAACACAATCATGAGTCCTTTTTCACTGAACTGCTTTCCATATTCCCCTTCATATCCGATCGATCTTGCAAGCCTACCATTAAAGGGCGAGTACAAGGTCGACTGAGTTGCCATTCAAACCACTTTTGATGATCTTCACCTCAATATTTCCTTTTCAGTTTTAAATGGTCTGTTACTGTAGCTGTAAATTGCAGGGCTCAAGACTAAGTGCGAGAGAGCCACCACGTTTGGAAATTGGTTTACTGCATTTTCTAGAATAAGCGCTTCATTTGTGAGAAAAAATTAATAAGCGTCGCCGCCCTGATATAGTTAAAATCAAAAGATAGTTCAACACAGAAAATAATAATGCCATAGTTAATACACTTGAGGCTTGAAAATTTAATAACCGCCTCAGTGCTTAAACGAGTAAATACGGTAGATATTTAGTCCATTAAGGGCAGGTCACTTGTGACTCATATCTCCCCCTTTAAAACCAGAGTGGTCACAGATACTGGAAGCCAACAGACAACAAAAGCACACAACAACACGGAACTGAATGCTTACAGACTTTTCGCGCTTGCGACGGGAGCCGATTATTTCCGACAGTTTCTTTTCCAATCGAGAACGGTTCGCTTGCGTGATGAGATGTCATTGTGAGATTTTGCAAATGTAAACGTGGGTATCATACATCTCTATTACCAATGGTGTGCAATAAGTCAACACTGCAGTGAGAAAATGGAATGTACTCATGGGAGGAAATGGCTGCAAACTCCGCCATTAGGAAAGGTATTTGATTCATCCATCCCAAAGAATACAACCACATTTTCATATCAGCTCCAGAGAAGACTCGCCTCGCCGTTTCTAGTGCCAGTAGAGCGATTGGAAACCTGGGGATTCTCCCATATCAAAGTGACCGAGGAATGTTTGCAAATGTTGTTTACGGTCTCCTCTGCTCTTATGCGCAATTGCGCAGTAATTAAACGTATCCCTACCCTGTACCCAGGGCCAAATACCAATGTAGCTTAAATATAGGAATACCCCTCCTCCAGCCCGAAGGAAAGGTAGCTCCAGCATTCAGTAGCAGAATGATCCTCTAAAGAGTAGTTACGAACGGTGTTTACGAAATACGAATAATGGAAAGCTTTGTATTCTGCGTAGCAAGTTTTCTGTGCGATTTCGGAGCAAAGAACGAGGAATGAGAGTCAAAGACCGCGCAAAAAATGGCGCGAGTGAAAGAGCTCTCGCTCCATTTCTCGCGCGGCCAAAACCGAAAATCCCGTTCCTCGGTCTATCTTTTCTCCGAAACCAAACGGAAGCGCTTGCTACGCAGGCTAAAATCTTTGTAGTTAAAAAACACTGAGCTCCAGTTACAGTCCATTGAGTTGGTGAGCCTGTGGCAAAGCAAATGTTGTGTACGGCCTCTTCTGCTCTTAAGTGTAATTGCGCAATAACGTATGACGCAGTCCGTTATGTCCTGGCTTTGCCGGCCAATCAAATGAGGTAGTGACTTATGAAGAAGAATTCATTAAAACGCCCTTATAAAATATTGCATCATTTATAACGTTAGGTCGTAGCCCTTACCGCCAATTGACAATTAAAAAAAAAAAAATAAGCAATTCTCTCTTCCGTTGCTGTTTCTATTTTCTGTATTTTGGGATAACGTATCAATTCATTTTAATCAGTTTGCACATCGCAGCAAAAAATTTCAGTTAGCAGGTGAACGATGTACGTCGAGTCATGGCCATTAAAAGACAGAGCCTTTTTACATTCGATTATTCTAAATTTATAAGAGTAAATATTTCTCGTGATAGTTGAGAAAATCTGATTATTTAGAGTAAGAACACATGCGTGCGTGCAATGTAAATTTCAGCTTCATTCTACATATCACAAAAAATATTTATATAATCACCGCAGCGATTTAGATTTTTAGATCTGATCATCTTTACTTGATCTATTTACAATTTGACACATGTTTACTTGATTTATTTACAATTTTACACAGCTGGTGGAAAGGATTTACCAGCCAAAAATATCTCATTTCCAGTTCAACATGAACGATTTTCTGGTCAACAATCCACGTACCAAGCTACTTTTCCACAAGGACTTTGTTGCAAACATAATGCTGATAGTTCTATAGATGCTCATTCTTGACCTTGGTAATCAAACTTGATAAAATGAATTACAGTCTTAAAGTCTCGGATTTTAGTCTTAAAGCTTTCCCAGAGCGTTTGTCGCGGATGAAGACTGTCGAAAGCCGAAAGCTACAATTTACTAAAACTGAGACTTTGCTGGTTAGAATTTATTTTTTCATAATGCTAATAGCGTTAACAGCAGTGAACAGGCTTGAAAAAAGTGCAATTATTTTCATTTCCGCACATTAGAAAGTAGTTTCTTCTCGTTTATATTCCTATGTTGGTAAGTGTTTTTATTTTGATTCAGAATCAGACTCTCAGCGTAAGAGTTTTAAAATATGGCTATAACGATCCGAACCGTGAGACTAGCAGAAAACAATGTGTTAGAGCCATCTGCCGTAATTTTCTTTCTACCACATCATGCACAGTTCTTCCATAGTCTGTCGAAGTAGATTATCCCGAATCACGTCTACTGCCGTCTTGAGCGATGGGTCTATTTCAATACATTTTGCACCTCGTCTTTGGCTGCTCTTGCTATCAAGAAACTCTTCGACTTCCTTGCTTAGTTCTAATCTTTCCAGCTCATGATTTGGGTTGCATTCAGACACTTGAATGTCTTCATCAGAAATGCCAGGAACGGGTTCACCACCGCTTTTAACGCTTTTCAGGTTCTGGTGTAGATTTTCAGGCTGAGAAAATGAGTGTTCATGCGACTTTGAAACAGGCTTAATCTGTGTGTTCGGTATGCTCTTAATAATTTCATTATGTCGCTTGTCGCCATTTCTAACAGTTCGCGCACCATCGTCTGAGCGTTTACTCTGTGAGGGAACTTCCTTTGAGACGATTTTAGGACCTTTCTTGCTATTTCCTGAAGATGTCGGCAACGTTGAATTGAACGTGGAATACGGCGATTGTCGAGTTTGCCCAATGGGAGGCAGGACAGTATAAGAGTTTGGGAAGTGAATGGGACTCTTTTCCACATGTTTAATTCTTGCTTTAAGTACAGGAGCTCTCCTTTGCTGCGATGAATATCCATTCTGATTCCGATTCCTGTGCGGCTGAGTTTCAATGATCAGCGGAAAACTCGCGTTCGGGGAATTGGTTTTCGACAAAGATTGACGTGTTGAAGTTTTTCGTCTTCTTTCGCCGCCGGTTAGCAATTCGTTCTTGATAATTGGGGGTAATTTCACTCGACTGTTGAAGTCAAACTGAGGTAGCGGTCTCTGATAAGATATCTTTTCCTGGTTATGTCGACCTGAATAAACGTGCGACATTGCCAAAAGTGGAGACAACTGAGATATAGCGGCTTGGATGAGTGTAGAGGCTACATAGTGTTTTCCCTTGACTAGTTATTATGTTGTGTACTGTCAAACATAAACCTCGACAAAAAAATAACACAATTTCATCTGAGGAATTAACAGCGGAATGCGCAGCTGTGTTTCGACGGAAGAACCTTTTCTGCGTTGTTCGCTGAATTTTAATTGCAAAATTATGAATCCCACAAAAAGAAAGCTGTCGGCGGAAAGTGCATCAAAAAGAATAAACCAGATCCTTGAAACAATGGCAAAATAAAAGCTTTCAATGATGGCTTTAAAAAGCAATCGGCTGTGAGTTTCCGAGGCGAAATAGCATTTAAATTCCGCTTTTGCTTATATTTGATTCAGGACCAGGAAGAGTCTGGGCAAACCATGTGCACGACAAGATTTAGCTTTTCACGCTGATGTCATGACAACAAGTTAACAACTCAGTGTGGATGGGCAATTTTTACATTTAACATTTCAATTTTGTTTTCAAAATTTACAGCGCACCACACGATAAAAACATATTATCAACAAACGCACGCGCGTTAAAAAGAGATCGGGCTGTTAAAGAAACAAAGACATTCAAGACGATTTAATTCAAACAAGTTAAAGGCAGTAAGTGAATTATATTTTAACTTATTTTCACCTGATCTCGACCAAGTTAACGGAAAATAAAATAACAGCGATTAACCGTTTTCATGTCTCCCTGTGGCTTCCTTTTAACATCCTGAATAAATAACTATGTATTGCACATCGGTAATTTCCTTGTGCCTAAAAACTTTACAAGGATAACAAATGGAATAAGACAAGCAGTGGGTTTGGGTGTTGATGACCTGAACTACTGCTACTGTTTGAAATCAGTAACAAAGTAGCAAGAATATACATACAACCCCGGGGGGTGATATTCCCTTTTATCAAAAACTAAATCATTGGATAATGCAATTCTGGAGCTCTGATTGGCTTAGCCATCATTGTATATGAGCCATTATACCATGCTCTCCAAATATGGTAACTGTACGCGTCTGCTCAAAATTAAAAGCAAGCTGAAAATCGGTTGTTTTCACAAATGAAGTCGGGAAGAATTCTGGATGTTTTGTGGGCGTTTTTAATAAAACAATTATTCCACTCGCGCTTGTTGGATATGAGATGATTATAGCCAACTCGGCTCGTGGAATAATTGTGAAATATAATCCATATAGGTATGTATGTACCGCCCCAAAGAGTATGGTTTTTGCGCCGCTTCGGTCTGAAAAAGGGTATAGACTTTGTCCATTTTGGTCTGGAATCTGATATGGTTTACTAGGGAACTACACAGGAGTGTTTGAACGTATACGTCGTTTCAATTCCAAGTGGATATCGAAAGGAAGAGTACTATGCAAATTCGAATCAGTTTTTAAGAAACTTTTTTGTTGGCGTTCTAATCTAAGTAATGATGACATAATTTCGTAGAGACCAGGTTTAAAAATGGATATCTCTCTTGCG